>NC_058131.1:657203459-657223011 GCF_016433145.1 Gracilinanus agilis | reverse complement strand
AAAGAAAGAAAGAAAGAAAGAAAGAAAGAGAGAGAGAGAGAAAGAGAGAGAGAAAGAGAGAGAGAGAGAGAAAGAGAGAGAGAGAGAAGAAAGGAAGGAAGGAAGGAAGGAAGAGAGAGAGAAAGAGAGAAAGAAAGGAAGAGAGGAAAGGAAGGTAGATAGGTAGGTACCAGGCTTGCCAAAAAGGGATTCAGGCCTCCATATGGCCCTAGGACATATTGGAAGACTAATCCAGCTTGTCTTGAGGGTAGACTTTTAGATACCTCAGTGAGTCACCACAGGGTACCTACTCTATTGGGCAGTGAGATTTCAAGGGCTCTGGAAAGATTAAGAACATTCTAATCATCTGCCTTCAACAGAATTTCCCCATCCACCAATACTCAACTTGGATTAATTCTCCAATGATTAATATATTCCCACTCCTTTTTGCTTTCATCCCACTGATATTGAATCTTCACTAAACTAAGAATGAACCCTCATCCAAAACTCCTGATAGATGTTCCTTCTCCTCCCCCTCAAGTACCCACAGTGATGGTCATGTTTTTAATCTTGCCACAAGTGTTCTACTTTCATGTTCAAGAAGCCAGAAATTTCTTTTTCCACTCATAATTTCCCATCATTCTCTTTCTCCTAATATTTTATATCCTAATGCTAGACCTAATCTTGATCTTTACTGTGACATCTAATTCCTCTAGTCTACAGTAATTTCTAGGCTATAACCCCTGATCTGGCTATACTCATCTGCTGCTGAAGAGCTGGGCAGAATCATGTAATTATGCTCAGTTCACTACAAATTTGCTATATAATCTTACATGGGACTAAGATAATCAATCCTACTTGATTCTTTATCTGACTTATAAAAGCAGCTATCCCAAGCCTTTTTTCTCTCCTCCACCACCCCCTTACCACCATTCCTCTCAACTGAGGATTTTGCCTCAATATTTTACCAAGAAAATCAATGCCATTTACCTTGATTTCCTTCTACTTTCCTCTTAATCTCACACTAAGATGAGCTATTGCAAACAAGGCCAACTCCTCTATACATATTCTCAATCCTATTCCTTCACATCTTCTCCAGGAGACTGCTCCCATCAGTCACCTTACTATTTGGTCTTTATTCTCTCCTTATCTACTAGTTCATTCCATGATATCTACAAACATTCCCATCTCCCCATCATTAAAAAAATACTAAATCCTACTCTCCTATACATTTTCTCATTCTTCCCTCCTTCAGCTAACTTCCTTAGAAAGCCTTCTATATATGGAACCTTCAATTCATCTCCTTCCATTTTCTTCTAATTCTTTTCAATCTGGCTTTCGTCCTTGTCACTCAATTTAAAAAGCTCTCTCCAGTTACCAATAAACCATTAATTACCAATTAAGTGGCCTTTTCATAACGTTCATCCTTTTCAACCTCCCTTCAATATTTAACATTATTCAATCTCTCCTTTCTGGGTTTCAGTTATACTGCTTTCCCTTGAGTTCTCATCATAACTGTCTGAATTCCTCAATTTCCTTCACTAAATCATATCATACTTACTAAATCTAAATATCCCCAAAGTTTAATTCTAGACCCTCTTCTTTACTTCTGTTATATTCAAACTCTGAGGATTGTTAGTCTCACCCCGATTGACAAGGGAGACAGTTGGAGACATTGGAATGTTCCCAAATGCCGTGAGGACAGGAGCAAAGGCAGTTGGCCTGAGGATATAAATACCCCTAACAGTCATCTGGGGTTGGTCTTTGGTCTTTGGTCTTTGGGTCTTTGGTCACTGAGCTTGGATCATTGATCTTTGATCTTTGATCTTTGAGCAGGGATCTGTGGGTTTCTGACCGTGGGTAATTGGTTCTCCCTGAATCTCCCTAGATCTTTAGGCACCTAAATCATCATAGCTATTTAGATCTCTGGGCTCTGGGTGGGAACCTGGAGGAGGGAGGTATAAGAAGAAGAGGGTGGATTTCCTTAAGGGTGGTTACTTCCTGAAGGCTGTGAAAAGTTGACATATCACAAACTGATAACATGGAAGCTGAAAGAAATCACCATATCTGTACCAACCCAGAAGATTGTCCTCTTTGTATTGGCAGTGGCCAAGCTGAACCAGAGGAGCATGAAACCACTAGCTCCAGCTTTACTGAAACAACAGCCTACAGTCCTGAGGGATTATTGATCATAGGTATTAGTGTGACAGGGTCTCCAATCCCCAATCCATTCCTGATTATTCCTTTCTCTATTTAAGATCAATAGAAAAGGTTTTATTAAGTACCTTCCTGAGTGATCATTATATCATAACCCTTGGGGAGGGAGTAATGCAGTCAGATGAAATGTGATCCAAGGCTAATTATAGCCCAATAGTAATAATTAATCAACCCCAGGTGGGACCTGAAAGGGTTACACATCCACCAAACCATTAAGGGTCCTGCCTGGGCACTGTTATATAGAAAGGGATTATACCATCAAGCAAAGGTGACTGAGTTGGTATTCCCAATCACCAGCTACCTACGGAAATACAAAGACACAGCTTCCCTAACCAATATCCCCTAGAAGCATAGTAGTATCAAAGAGTCCCTATTTCTTTATAACACTTCTTTCTATATCCTTTCACCAAGTAATCTCATTAGTTCATATGGATTCAATTATCATCTCTATGTAAATGATTTCTAGTTCTATTTACCCAATTCTAGTCTATCTACTGAATCTGTCTCATTTCTACATTTCAGTTGGACATTTCAAGTTGGATGTCAAATATGCATCTCAATCTCAATCATCCAAAACAATATTCATTGTCTTTTCCCCCAGATCCACTCCTTTCCTTAAATTTCCTTTTCCTTACAAGGATATCACCATCCTCCAAGCCACCCAGGTTTACAACCTTAGCATCATTTTCAATTTCTCACTTCCATTTCACATATCAAGTCAATCTCCAAATCTTTAATTTCTCTCTTCAGAACTTCTCATATGTACCCCATTCTCTCTTTACATAATTACCACTATATTTCAGGCCCTCATTTCCTCTCACCTGACAAATACAATACTCTCCTAATTCATTTGATATCTCAAATCTGTCCCCACTTCAATCTATCATCCACCCAGCCATCAAGGTATAAGTCTGACCATGTCATGCAACTGCAGTTCATGTGCTTTTATCCATCTCTTCTTTACCATCATGCTCTCATGCTCTAGCCTCCATTTTAATCAGGTACTCCACTGAACCCCAATGGATTCTTCAGCTTCCAAACATCAAGGTTTCAACATTTCTAGACTGCCTGTTCTTATGCCATCTTTACACCATGCCAAAGCCTCATTATAGTCCTCCTTCATTCCGCTTCTACATCTGAGAACCTCAAATGTATATGGCCCTCCCTTTCAGGATAGTAAGAGCTCCATAAATATCAGGCAGTATACTAAGTGTTGAGGATATGAAGAAAGAAAAAAAATATTTAAAGGACATTTACTTGAGCTATAACTCCATTCAATAGTCTTATGACTTCTATGGTTAAAAAAACCTCAACTTGAATGCCACTGTTACATATATATATATATATATATTATTTTTCTCTGTATACAGGAGATGACCATGTTTGAGAAAGCTCAACTCTTCATCAACGACTGGAGTAAAGGAATAGTTACTGAGAGATGATATTAGAAAGACATGAGATTAAGAAATAATGAATATGGGGCAGTGATATGGCTCACTGGATAGAGAGCCAAGCTTAGAAACAGAAGGTCCTGGGTTGAAATGTAGCCTCAGACACTTCCTAGCTGTGTGACCCTGGGCAAATCACTTGACCCCAAACCCAGCCCTTAAAGCTCTTTTCCCTTGGAACCTTTATTTGTATTGATTCTAAGACAGAAAGTAAGGTTTTTTTTAAAAAAGAAAGTATAGATATAAATAACTTTGTAAATTTTATAGTTATATAAATGCCTATTATTATTATTATTATTATTATTATTATTATTATTATTATTATTATTATTATTATTATTATTGTTAGTCTACATGTTCCAGGTCTCTAGTCTGTTAATGATTTCCATCCCTGATCCTTCTATTGAACTCCTGCTGAGCTCAAGAAATATTTATAAAGCAGTACAGGTGTGTAGCAATAAATGTTTAACAACTGTGCTTTCTAGAAGAAAAATGTATGCATACACACACACTTTTAAGTTTAATCTACATTAACACTTTCATAAGTCTAGGAATCAACAAAACCACAAATCAAGTTATTTATAGCAATTGCTGATTTTTGATGTTTGATATGAAAGCTCACACTAAAAATTTAGCAATCAGCCAAGACTTTTAGAACTAATTCTAGCACATCCCTGGTTACTCCTACTTCAAGATAAGTGGACAGGGACTCTAGGGAATTCTGGGAAGATGGTGGCTTAGAAGCAGCAAGGCTGCAGACCTCTGCAAAACCTTCAATACTGATCAAGGACAAATGGCTTTGAGGGGACAAAAAACCAAATCTGACAACAGAACAGAGCTGGGGGATCCTCCTGCTAAATCCAACTTAAAAGGTACAGAGAAAAAAAGGTCCTAATTATTGAACTTTCGGGTTCAAGGGGAAAGGAAAAAGGAATATCCCAGATCCCCACCCCTACCTAATGCACAGAGTATCCAGGAGATCCTGGAATCTCTGGGTGGGCAAGGGTGCTAATCTGGAGGGAGTGCCTTACTGGCACAACTGTGCTAGACTTAAGGCTTTGATCACAGATAGCAGGAAGGTAGCTGGCGGAGAAGCACAAAGAGGGCATCTAAACACTCCATCTTGTCCTGTCCCCCTTTTCTAGTGGTTTTGGCCTCAGGAAATAGTGAGCTCTACAGATAAACTCCACCCTGGCTTAATCTTATCAATATGGTAGATAAAAAGTCTTCAGAGTCCAGGGAAGCTCCAACACCCCAACCCCATAGACTGCAATGAAAGTAGCAGAAATCACATCTTTAGCTTTTACTACCAGCTGGGGAAGATCTGACCCCAGGGCTCACTAATCTCATTAATCTAGTGAGTCAGCAGAGAAGAGAAGAAGCCCTTCTAGGACTTAATAGCTCAAACCCAAAGATCCAATAAATAATCAAAGGAGCAAGATTATAGCCAATTATGGGAGGGGGGATATGAGTAAACAACAGAAAAAGAAAAAAGAAATTACAATTGGCAACTTCTCTCCAGGAAAAGAGCAAAGAGCAAATGAATCAGAGGAGGATCAAGGAACACCAAGAAAAAAAGCAGAAACTCCAGTGAAATGGACACAGGCTTTGGAAGAACTCAAAATTCAATGAACTCAAGAACTCAAAAAACAATCAAGAGAGGCTGAAGACAATTGGAAAAACAAAATACATTAAGTTAAATAAGAAAATAGTGCCTTGAAAGCCCAAATTGACCAACTTGAAAACAAGGCAAAGAAAGTGAAAGATGATCTACAAAGAAAATCAGATCAGAAGGAGGATGACCAAAAAAATCCAGGGAGGAATGTGTGATAAGGGGGTAATATGGCTGATAACAGGGGAGCTGGTGGTACCAGTGGAGTTACCTGGCCAGGGAGCTTGTAACTTCTGTAGCTGGTGATTTGGGACTGCCACGGATGTGATGCCCTATCAGTCTCCATGTTGTCTGTAGGCTCCTTTAAGGTGGAGAGTGAGGAGCCCCTCCCTGCTGGAGTGAAAGCAGTAACCAACAGAAAGTGAATGTCACACACTTCCTGAATAAAATGGATGCCTGGCCAGTATTTCCTTAGAGTCAAGTGGTTGCTATTCTCCCCTCTCCTCAGCCCCTTAGCCTAGGTTGTTGTTATAATTAACTATAGAAGCTCACAGCTTCAGGATGAGGGTTTATTTAAACACAGGAGGGAAAACTGAGGAAAGAGGGTTTAGCATCTGGAGAAGCTGCTGCTAAGGGTGACTGGTCAGTGTTGGCAATGGATCTAGAAGGTAAGATCAGGCTGAGGGAATCAGCCCCTGAGCCAGGGATAATTTCCACTGCCCTGATGTTAAATGATCCACCAGCTAGACAGATGAGATTCATGGTTTGGTTTAGGGGTGTCCCTGTTGCTAGGTTGACCTAATCTAATTTCCTACACATGATCCACCTCCTTCAACCTGGGGTCTCCAAGGGAAGTCCAGGGGTAGCTGGGTGTCTGGGTGAGGTCAAGGAAATCAGAACCCCCAGGTTGGTTCAGCAGGGTTTTTTATAGTCCCAGCTCAAACTGTCAGGTCTTGGGACTAGCACCTGCTGGGCCAAAGTTCCATTCTCCTAACTTCCAGGACTGCCTAGGGTAATTTTGCAAATGCAAGAGATTTTGCATAAATCCTGCATTACAAATAAAATTCAGTATTTAAAGATTAGAATCCAACAACTAGAAGCAAATTACTTCACAAGGCAGCAAGAATCTATAAAACAAAATCAAAAGAATGAAAAAATTAAGGAAATTATGAAACACCTCATTGACACAACCTCAGACCTGGAACACAGATCCAGGGGAGACAATTTGAGAATTATTGAACTACAGGAAGATTATGACAAAAGGAAAAGCCTGGACATGATCCTACAAGAAATTATCCAAGAAAACTGCCCTCACATTCTTGAACAAGAGGAAAAAGTGGAGATTGAAAGAATCCACAGATCACCTCCTACATTTAATCCCCAACTGACAATGCCCAGAAATGTTATAGCTAAATTCAAGAAATACCAGACCAAGAAAAAAAATATTACAAGCTGTTAAGAAGAAGTCATTCTGATACCATGGAACCACAGTTAGGGTAACACTGGATCTGTCTGTACCTACACTGAAGGACCAGAAGGCATGGAATACAATATTCCAGAAAGCAAGGGAACTAAGCCTACAACCAAGAATCAACTATACAGCAAAACTAACTATATTCTTGCAGGGGAAAGTATGGTCATTTAATAAAATAGATGACTTCTAAGCATTCATAAAGAAAAGACTGGACTTAAACAGAAAATTTGATGTCCAAACACAGAACTCAAGAGAATCACCAAAAGGTAATTTAAAAGGGAGGGAAATATTTTTAAAAAATCAAAAAATTTTTAAGGGACCAAATAAGTTTAGATAATTTGTATTCCTATAAGAAAACATGATACTGGTAACTCTTAAAAATTGTTATCATCAGGATAGCTAAAAGAAGTATACTTAGAGGGAACAGTGACAAACTGTGTAGGATGAAATGTCAAGATATATACATTTATTTATAAATATATATATATATATATATATATATATAACTAGAGAAAAAAGGATAATATTAAGAGAAATGTGAAAACAGACAAAATGAGGTAAATAGATTTCATAAAGAAGCTCATGGTGGGAGTGGGGGAGAAGTCTAATACACTGGAAGGATAAAAAGGTTGGAGACAGGAAATACTTAAGTCATACATGCATTGAAATTTACTCAAAGAGGGAAGAACAATACGACCTATTGAGGCAGAGAATTGATTTTGCCCTATAGAGAAGTAGAAGGGTAACAAACAGACTGGTGTGGAGGGAAGCAATACTAGGGAGGGAGAGGGATAACTCAAAAAGATCCTAAAGGAAAAATAAGAGGGAAATAAGAAGTGAGGAGGGAGAAAGGGAAGCAAAATAACAGGGAAGATTAGGGGGACTGATTAGAAACAAAACACTGGTATAGAAGGAAATAGTGAAAGAAGAAAGGGCAGGAAAAGAAGAGGAAATAGAAATGTTGGGGAATATTGTAAGAGGGGAAACTAGAAATTTAAAGTATGGTTACCAGGAATCTTATTATGCCAGGAATTGGTTGATTCCAAATTTAAAATAGACCCAAGTCAGGATGACTTTTAAGGAAGTTTATTTACAGTTAGGAAGGTTGAAGGTAGGGAAATAGAGAGAGAGAGAGAGAGAGACTCTGGCCTGGACCAGAGGTCCAGACTGGATGAGAATTTAGAAGAGCACAGAGGTTAATTAAACAAAGCTACTAGCCACAAGGCCTTTTATAATTAGAGAGGCAAGAGAGGCCTCCTTGAGGGTATAAACTCCAGAAACACCAAGGGATGAGAAAGGAAGTCAGCCTAACTTACCCATGAGATAATTCAGAGGGAAGCTGCCTGAGGTCTTAGCAGAGATCCTTCAACACCAAGTTCAAAGCTCCAACTGCCTCCACAGGAAGTTACCATCATATTTTAAAAGATAGCAGCTTTCATCACTTCCTGCATCCACCTTCAATTTCCAGTAGACAAATGGCAGCCTCAACATTGTTTTGGACTGCCCAAAGGGCAGTTCTTGATTTGTTACTTATTGTCACATGTGGGTAACTAATCTCCCCTCCCCACTAAGTTGGGTGAGGTGACATTATTTCTGATGGCCAGAGTCTAACAATGAATGAGGATGAGCTAATTCTACACAATACACAGGTGGTAATAATAATTCTGAATGTGAATGGGATGAACTCACCCAAAAAATGGAAGCAAATAGCAGAATGGATTAGAAGCCAAAATCCTATCATATGTTGTCTACAAGAAACACACGTGAGGCAGGTAGACATATACAGAGTAAAGGTTAAAGGGTGGAGCAAAATCTACTGGGCATCAACTGAGAAAAAGAAGGCAAGAGTCACAATGATGATATCTAACAAATACAAAGTAAAAATAGATTGAGTCAGGGCAGCTGGGTAGCTCAGTGGATTGAGAGTCAGGCCTACAGATGGGAGGTCCTAGGTTCAAATCTGGCCTCAGCCACTTCCCAGCTGTGTGACCCTAGGCAAGTCACTTGACCCTCATTGCCCACCCTTACCACTCTTCCACCTATGAGACAATACACCGAAGTACAAGGGTTTAAAAAAAATAGATTGAGTCAAAAGAGATAGGGAAGGTAATTGCATCCTGATAAAAGGCAGTATAGACAATGAGGAAATATTAGTACTCAACACATATGCACCAAATGGTATAGCATTCAAATTTCTAAAGGGAAAATTGGGGGAACTTAAGGAGAAAAATAGATAATAAAACTATACTCGTGGGAGAACTGAACCTTCCTTTATCAGATCTATATAAATCAAACCAAAAAAATAAATAAGAAAGAGGTAAGAGAAGTGAATGAAATCTTAGAAAAATTGGAGTTAATAGATATGTGGAGAAAAATAAATATGGACAAAAAGGAATACACCTTCTTTTCAGCAGCACATAGTACATTCACAATGTTTGACCACGTACTAGGGTATAAAAATATAGCAAACAAATGCAAAAGAGAAGAAATAATAAATGCAACCTTTTCAGATCATATTGCAATAAAAATAGTTATTAGCAAGGATACATGGAGAGGCAAATGAAAAATTAATTGAAAATTAAATAATATGATTCTCCAAAATCAGTTAAAGAACAAATCATAGAAACAAATAATAATTTCATTGAAGAGAATGACAATGATGAAATTTCTTACCAAAATCTATGGGATCCAGCCAATGCAGTACTCAGGGGGAAATTTATATACTTGAGTGCATATATTAATAAATTAGGAGGGCAGAAGTCAATGAAACTTAAAAAACTAGAAAGTGAACATTAAAAATCCCCAGATGAAAACTAAATTAATAATCCTAAAAATTAAAGGAGAAATTAATAAAATCAAAAATAAAAGCACTATCGAATTAATAAATAAGATTAGAAGCTGGTACTTTGAAAAAACAGACAAAATAGACAAAGTACTGGTCAATATAATAAAAAAGGAAAGAAGAAAACCATATTAACAGTATGAAAGATGAAAAGGGAGACCTGACCTATAATGAAGATGAAATTAAGGCAATCATTAAAAACTATTTTGCCCAATTATACAGCAATAAATACAGCAATCTAGGAGAAATGGGTGAATATCTGCACAAATATAAATTGCCTAGATTAACAGAAAAAGAAATAGAATATTTAAATAATCCCATATCAGAAAAAGGAAATTGAACAAGCCATCAAAGAACTCCCTAAGAAAAAATCGCCAGAGCCTGATGGATTCACAAGTGAATTCTATCAAACATTCAATAAACAACAAATCCCAATACTATACAAACTATTTGAAATAATAAGCAAAGAAGGAATTCTACCAAATTCCTTTTATGACACTAACATGGTACTGATTCCAAAGCCAGGCAGACATAAAACTACAGACCAATATGCTTTATGAATAAAGATGCAAAAATCTTAAATAGAATTCTAGCAAAAAGACTCCATCAAGGGATCACAAGGGTTATTCATTATGATCAGATGAGATTTATACCAGGAATGCAAGGGTGGTTCAATATTAGGAAAACCATCCACATAATTGACCATATCAACAAACAAACCAACAAAAATCACATGATTATCTCAATAAATGCAGAAAAAGCCTTTGACAAAATACAACACCCATTCCTACTGAAAACCCTAGAAAGTATAGGAATAGAAGGGCCTTTCCTAAAAATAATAAACAGTATATATCTAAAACCATCAGCAAGCATCATCTGCAATGGAGATAAATTAGAAGGCTTCCCAATAAGATCAGGAATGAAACAAGGATGTCCATTATCACCTCTATTATTTAACATTGTACTAGAAACACTAGCAGTAGCAATTAGAGAAGAAAAAGAAATTGAATGTATTAAAATAGGCAATGAGGAGCCCAAGCTATCCATCTTTGCAGATGATATGATGGTCTACTTAAAGAATCCCAGAGAATCAACTAAAAAGTTAGTGGAAATAATCAACAACTTTAGCAAAGTGGCAGGATACAAAATAAATGCACATAAATCATGAACATTTCTATATATTTCCAACACATTGCAACTGCAAGAGTTATAAAGAGAATTGCCACTTAAAATCACCCTAGACAAAATAAAATATTTAGGAATCTATCTGCCAATACATACACAAGACTTATATAAACACAACTACAAAATACTTTCCACACAATTAAAACTACATCTAAACAATTGGAAAAACATTAATGGCTCATAGGTAGGATGAGTTAACATAATAAAAATAACCATCCTACCCAAATTAATTTACTTTTTTGGTGCCCTACCTATCAAAATACCAAAAAACTTTTTTAACTTAATTAGAAAAAAATATAACAAAGTTCATTTGGAAGAAAAAAAGATCAAGAATATCAAAGGAAATAATGAAAAAAATGTGAAGGAAGGTGGCCTACCAGTACCAGATCTTAGATTGTACTATAAAGCAGTGGTCATCAAAACAATATGGTACTGGCTGAGGGACAGAAGGGAGGATCAGTGGAATAGACTATAGGTAAGTGACTTCTGCAAGACAGTCTATGATAAACCCAAAGAGCCCAGCTTTTGGGACAAAAATCCACTATTTGACAAAAAACTGCTGGGAGAATTGGAAAACAATATGGGAGAGATTGGTTTGGATCAACATCTCACACTATACACCAAGATAAACTCAGAATGGGTGAATGACTTGAATATATAGAAGGAAACTATAAGCAAATTAGGTGAACAAAGAATAGTGTATTTGTCTAATCTTTGGGAAAGGAAAGATTTTAAGAACAAGCAAGAGATAGAAAAAATATAAAATGTACAATAAATAATTTTGATTACATATACTAAAAAGTTTTTGTACAGACAAAACCAATGGTACCAAAATTAGAAGGGAAGCAACAAATTGGGAAAAAATACAACAAAAACCTCTACTAAATGTCTAATTACTCAAATTTATAAGGAGTTAAATCAAATGTACAAAAAATCAAACAATTCCCCAATTGATAAATGGGCAAGGGACATGAATAGGCAATTTTCAGAAAAAGAAATTAAAGCTAACTACAAGCACATGAAAAATGTGCTCTAAATTTTTAATAATTAGAGAAATGCAAATCAATACAACTCTACGGTGCCATCTCACACCTAGCAGATTGGCTAGCATGACAGCAAAAGGAAGTAATATGTTTTGGAGGGGATATGGCAAAATTGGGACATTAATGCATTGCTGGTAGAGTTATGAAGTGATCCAACCATTCTAAATGGCAATTTGGAACTATGACCAAAGAGCTCTAAAAGACTACCTGCTCTTTTATCCAGCCATACCACTGCTAGGTTTATACCCCAAGGAGATCATAAGGAAAAAGACTTGTACAAAAATATTCATAGCCGCGCTCTTTGTGGTGGCAAAAAACTGGAAAATGAGGGTACGCCATTCAATTGGGGAATGGCTGAACAAATTGTGGTATCTGCTGGTCATGGAATACTATTGTACTCAAAGGAATAATGAACTGGAGGAATTGGAATGACTTCCAGGAATTGATGCAGAGTGAAAGGAACAGAACCAGGAGAACATTATACACAGAGATGGATATACTGTGGTACAATCGAATGTAATGGACTTCTCTACTAGCAGCAATGCAATGATCCAAGACATTTCTGAGAGACCTATGAGAAAGAATGCCATCCACATCCAGATAAAGAACTGTGGGAGTAGAAAGACAGAAGAAAAATAACTGCTTGATCACATGGGTGAGTGGGGATATGATTAGGGATGTAGACTCTAAACGATCATCCTAATGAAAATATCAATATTATAGAAATAGGTCTTGATCGATAACAAATGTAAAACCCAGTGGAGTTGTGTGTTGGCTGGGCTATGGGAGGGGGTGGAAGGAGGGGCGGGGTAGAACATGAATCCTATATCCATGGGAAAATGTTCTAAATTAATTAATTAAATAAAAATTTTAAAATAAAAAAAAGATAAGTGGACAGACAGGTGAATAGATGGTTGAATGATGAACAGATAGAGTATTTAGTACTTAATATGGGAGGAAGTGACATGAAAGTCTGGTCCCTGGCAAGATAAGGCAAAAGAAACCTGATCTAACAGAACCAGAGGACCAAAGGGCAGAATCTAAGATTTTGAGTTTGAGAGGAGATGACCATGGGGGGGGGGGACTGGAGAGGAAGTAATATAGTGGGAATATAGTTCTATCATCATCCAGGGATGCTGAAAGGCAAATACATATCCACATATAAATTTGCCAAAGACCCCTTACAACTTTAGGATTCTGTGACTTCTATACCATAAAAAATAGACTGCATGACCACTTATTGAGTCATTGTGTTGTAATGTTTATTCTTTTGGAAGATATGTGTGAAATGGCCATTGAAGCACCATCCAACTCTACAGTTCTGTGATATTGTGAGTGGGTTAGCAATACAATCTATCTAAATCAGTCTTTTAAGACAAAACCAATAAGAAGATTGATCTTTTTTTTTTTATTAGTTGTACATGACCATTAATAATTCAGGCTTTTATCATTAGTAAGAAGGAACAACTTTGAGTTCACCTAGTGAATTATCAAACACTGGAATCAAGCAGGTACACTTGCATTAAATCCTGAAAGGGAAAATATATAGCATGCCACTGAAAAGAAAAAAGGGTTTTGTATTTCATTGACTGAAATGCTCTGAATTTATCCTTGTATATAGCTAAGAAAGGTATGCTACTTAATTTCTTTTCTATTCAAAATGAATCAACAACCTTTTCAAGCAAGAAAATAAAGGGAGTCTGATAGATGACAAGATGAAGTTTACTTGCTCAGATTCCAATTCTAAAAAAACAGCAATGGTGGGTTTGAAAAACTGCAATCTGCTGGCAAGTAATAAATGTTAAAAGCAAACCTTAAATCTACAGCATTGTTTGGCCTCACAGTTTTTCAGTGATAACTTCTTTAAAAGTCTGAGAGATGAACAAATATAAAACAATAAAATGGACCTTGCATTAAATATTCTGAGTATCACATAGAAATTCAAAGTTAAGAAAAAGCAAAAAAACAATGTAGAATTTAGGATATTTATATGATACAAGAATATTTCCTTAGAGCTTTTCCCTCATATGAAATGGAATTGAGAAACTTGTTGAAGAATAATTTTCCTACCTAGTCTATTTCATAATGTAAATGAGAAAACTCAGATTGGAAAAGAGAAAGAGTAAAGGTTTTCAGTGCCATCTTGTCAATTTCCTTCTGTAAAACAATTAAGTAGAAGAATGATCAGATGCACAGGAAACACAGACCAGCTAGAGATACAGAAATAGAGAGAGAAGAAAGTAAGGGAAGAAAAATGAGAGAAGAGAATAAAGAAGTGAGAAAAGAAAGAGAAGGGGAAGAGAGGAGAAAGAATGTGGAAAACTGCATGCTACAGTATATAGCCTTGAATCTAGAGCTGGAGGTCTTAGATTCAAACTATCTTTTTTTTTCTTACTTCCTTTGTGATATGGATCAAGTCTCACCTAAGATATTCAGAACTCAATTTATTCATCTATTAAAAGAGGGATTTAAACCAAATGACCTCAAGGATCCCTTCTAACTCTAAATGGATTATGTTGTGATAAGAAAACAGGGGAGGAGAGAGAGAGAGACAAAGAGAGAAAGACAGAGACAGAGTTAGAAAGAGAGAAGAGGAGCGAAAAGTAGAAGAGAGTGGAGGAGAGCAGAGGAAAAAGTAGCAATTCTTGTCCTCTGACTCAATTCAATAGTCCTGTGAATTCTGTATTCAAAAGACCCCAATCTGACTGCCACTGTTACTTATTTATTATATTCCCTTTATAGAGAAGCTGGTGTTGGAGAAAGCTCAATTCTGCATCAAAGATCAAAGGAAAGGAGAGGAGAGGAGTGAAGAAGAGTGGAGAAAAGAAAAAAGAAAGTAAAAAGTTAGAAAAGAGAGACAAAGGAGTAGAGAAGAGGGAAGAACTGGGAAAGGGCAGGAAAAAGGTGAGAAGAGAGTTGGGAGGAAAAAAAAAGAAGAAAGTATGGGCATTGGCATAGGCAATGCAATGTAATAACCTGTATTTATCATGAGGTTTGACTCCTGCCAGCTGCCCTAGAAGCATATGTTGATTTTCACCTTGATGTGCCCCATAGTACATCAGTGTTGCATAAGGCCAATATTATCCTTTGTGATATTTATAGTAGGTTAAGCATGGTAAATGTGCGTGATGTCCACAGCTGTAGCCTTTTCCATCAGGCCAACTAGTGCTGCTTTCAAAGAATGAACATTCATCTATCTATTCCTGAAGCTAATAACATTCTGCTAATTCTTTTGTTCTCTGAAGGTATCAGGGCTCAGGAGCTCACTCAGACCATTTTTCCTAAGCCTTCCTAGGACATAAATGTGGTCCATTTCTTCCTACACTAGCTGCAACTCAGCATAATGTAAAAGAGTTTATATTAGAGACAAAAATCACTTAGTTTTTTTTTTTTGTCTTTTTTTACCCCTGTTGCAGTGGTGATCTTCATTTATGAAATATAACCCAAAAAAAAATCATTGGCAGGACTTGCTATGGATATTTATTCCAGCAATTCCTGCTTTTACTACAAAAAAGTCACAACCATAACCTAGGAGTTGGGTCTCTGGAAATTGACATTGTGAAATAAAAGTTTGTTCTCAACCCTTCTGCCCCTCATGTATCTGGTTTCAGCCATAACTTTAAACTAATTCCCTTTCAGTACATCAGAATCTAAAGGAGTTTTTCTCCTAGGTTTTGTAGTAAGAAGAAACAGAGTATTTTAGAGCTGGAAGGAACCTCACACACCATCTAGTAAAATTCATAAATGAAAAGGAATTCTTTTTTCTTTTTTCTTTTTTTCTTTTTTTAAACATTTATTAATATTCATTTTTAACATGGTTACATGATTCATGCTCCTATTTTCCCCTTCACCCCCCGCACTCCCCCCCACCCATGGCCAACGCACATTTTCACTGGTTTTAACATGTGTCATTGATCAAAACCTATTTCCAAATTGTTGGTAGTTGCATTGGTGTGGTAGTTTCGAGTCCACATCCCCAATCATATCCACCTCATCCCATGTGTTCAAGCTGTTGTTTTTCTTATATGTTTCCTCTCCTGCAGTTCTTCCTCTGAATGTGGGTAGCATCTTTACCATAAATCCCACAGAATTGTCCTGGGTCACTGCTTTGCTGCTGGTACAGAAGTCCATTGCATTCGATTTTACCATAGTATATCAGTCTCTGTGTACAATGTTCTTCTGGTTCTGCTCCTTTCACTCTGCATCAGTTCCTGGAGGTCTTTCCAGTTCACCTGGAACTGCTCCAATTCAGTTTATTATTCCTTTTAGCACAATAGTATTCCATCACCAGCATATACCACAGTTTGTTCAGCCATTCCCCAATTGAAGGACATACCCTCCTTTTCCAGTTCTTTCCCACCACAAAAAGCACAGCTATAAATATTTTCGTACAAGTCTGTTTATTTATGATCTCTTTGGGGTACAAACCCAACCATGGTATGGCTGGATCAAAGGGCAGGCATTCTTTTATAGCTCTTTGAGCATAATTCCAAATTGCCAGCCAGAATGGTTGGATCACTTCACAACTCCACCAGCAATGCATCAATGTCCCAATTTTGCCATATCACCTCCAGCATTCATTATTCTCCCCTTCTTTCATTTTAGCCAATCTGCTAGGTGTGAGGTGATACCTCAGAGTTGTTTTGATTTGCATTTCTCTAATTATTAGAGATTTAGAACACTTTCTCATGTGCTTACTGATACTTTTGATTTTTTACCTGAAAATTGCATATTCATGTCTCTTACCCATTTATCAATTGGGGAATGGCTTGATTTTTAATACAATTGATTTAACTCCTTGTATATTTGAGTAATTAGACCACTGTCAGAGTTTTTTGTTATAAAGATTTTTTCCCAATTTGTTGTTTCCCTTCTGATTTTGACTACATTGTTTTTGTTTGTACAAAAGCTTTTTAGCTTGTTATAATCAAAACCATTTAATTTACATTTTGTAATTTTCTCTAACTCTTGCTTGGTTTTAAAATCTTTCCTTTCCCAGAGATCTGACAGGTATACTATTTTGTGTTCACTTAACTTATTTATAGTTTCCCTCTTTATATTCAAGTCATTCACCCATTCTGAATTTATCTTGGTGTAGGGCCTGAGATGTTGATCTAAAGCTAATCTCTCCCATATTGTTTTACAAATTTCCCAGCAGTTTTTGTCAAATAGTGGATTCATGTCCCAAAAGTTGGGATCTTTGGGTTTATCATAGACTATCTTGCTGATGGGATTAAAACCAAGTCTATTCCACTGATCCTCCTCTCTGTCTCTTAGCCAGTACCATATTGTTTTGATGACTGCTGCTTTATAGTATAGTTTAATATCTGGTACTGGTAGGCCCCCTTCCTTGACATTTTTTTTCATTATTTCCCTTGATATTCTTGATCTTTTGTTATTCCAAATGAATTTTGTTATAGTTTTTTCTAATTCAGTAAAGAAGTTTTTTGGTAACTTGATAGGTATGGCGCTAAATAGGTAAATTAATTTGGGTAGAATGGTCATTTTTATTATGTTAGCTTATCCTACCCATGAGCAATCAATATTTTGCCAATTGTTTAGATCTAGTTTTAATCGTTTGGAAAGTGTTTTCTAGTTGTTTTCATATAATTCCTGTGTTTGTTTTGGTAGATAGATTCCCCAGTATTTTATATTGTCTAGGGTGATTTTAAATGGTGTTTCTCTTTCTACCTCTTGCTGCTCTAATGTGTTGGAAATGTATACAAATGCTGATGATTTATGTGCATTTATTTTGTATCCTGCAACTTTGCTAAAGTTGTTGATTATTTCTACCAGCCTCTTAGTTGATTCTCTAGGATTTTTTAAGTAAACCATCATATCATCTGCAAAGAGTGATAGCTTAGTCTCCTCATTGCCTATTTTGATACCTTCAATTTCTTTTCCTTCTCTAATTGCTACTGCTAGTGTTTCTAGTACTATGTTGAAGAATAGAGGTGATAATGGGCATCCTTGTTTCATTCCTGATCTTATTGGGAAGGCTTCTAATTTATCCCCATTTCATATGATGCTTGTTGATGGTTTTAGGTATATACTGTTTATTATTTTTAGGAAAGGTCCTTCTATTCCTATACTTTTCAGTGTTTTCAATAGGAATGGATGCTGTATTTTGTCAAAGGCTTTTTCAGGATCTATTGAGATAATCATGTGATTTTTGTTTGTTAGACTGTTGATATGGTCAAATATGTGGATGGTTTTCCTAATGTTGAACCATCCTTGCATTCCTGGTATAAATCCCACCTGATCATGGTGGATGATCTTCTTAATTACTTGCTGGAGTCTCTTTGCTAATATTCTATTTAAGATTTTTGCATCTATGTTCATTAGGGAGATTGGTCTATAGTTTCTTTCTCTGTTTTTCATCTACCTGGCTTTGGAATCAGTACCATATTTGTGTCATAAAAGGAATTTGGTAGGACTCCTTCTTTGCTTATCATATCAAATAATTTGTATAGTATTGGGATTAGTTGCTCTTTGAATGTCTGATAGAATTCACTTGTAAATCCATCAGGTCCTGGTGATTTTTTCTTAGGGAGTTCTTTGATGGCTTGTTCAATTTATCTTTCTGATATGGGATTATTTAGGTATTCTATTTCTTCTGTTGTTAATCTAGGCAATTTATATTTTTGTAAATATTCATCCATATCTCCTACATTGTTATATTTATTGCCATATAATTGGGCAAAATAGTTTTTAATGATTGCCTTAATTTCCCCTTCATTAGAGGTGAGGTCTCCCTTTTCATCTTTGATACTGTCAATTTGGTTTTCTTCTTTCCTTTTTTTTTATTAGATTGACCAGTACTTTGTCTATTTTATCTGTTTTTTCAAAGTACCAGCTTCTAGTCTTATTTATTAATTCAATAGTTCTTTTACTTTTGATTTTATTAATTTCTCCCTTGATTTTTAGTATTTCTAATTTAGTTTTCATCTGGGGATTTTTAATTTGCTTGCTTTCTAGTTTTTTGAGTTGCATGCCCAATTCATTAAACTCTGCCCTCCTTAATTTGTTAATAGATGCACTCAAGGATATAAATTTCCCCCTGAGTACTGCCTTGACTGCATCCCACAGAGTCTGGTAGGATGTCTCATCATTTTCATTCTCTTCAATGAAATTGTTTATTGTTTCTATGATTTCTTCTTTGACTAATTGGTTTTGGAGAATCATATTGTTTAATTTCCAATTGGTTTTTAATTTGCCTGTCCAGGTCCAGTTACTAATTATTATTTTTATTGCATTATGATCTGAGAAGGTTACATTTATTATTTCTGCTCTTTTGCATTTATTTGCAATGTTTCTATGCCCTACTACATGGTCATTCTTTGTGAATGTACTATGTACAGCTGAAAAGAAGGTGTATTCCTTTTTGTCCCTATTTATTTTTCTCCACATATTGATTAAATTTAATTTTTCTAGGACTTCATTCACCTCTGTTACCTATTTTTTATTTATTTTTTGTTTTGATTTATCTAGATCTGACAGAGGAATATTTAGATCTCCCACTAGTATGGTTTTACTATCTATTTCCTTCTTGAGCTCTGCCAGTTTCTCCTTTATGAATTTGGATGCTATGCCACTTGGTGCATACATATTGAGCAGTGTTATTTCTTCATTGTTTATACTGCCTTTAATCAGAATGTAATGACCTTCCCTGTCTTTTTTAATCATATCTATTTTTACTTTGGCTTTGTCAGAAATCATAATAGCCACTCCTGCCTTCTTTTTCTCATTTGA
>NC_058131.1:657165956-657198498 GCF_016433145.1 Gracilinanus agilis | reverse complement strand
TCATTTTTAACATGGTTACATGATTCATGCTCCTATTTTCCCCTTCACCCCCCGCACTCCCCCCCACCCATGGCCAACGCACATTTTCACTGGTTTTAACATGTGTCATTGATCAAAACCTATTTCCAAATTGTTGGTAGTTGCATTGGTGTGGTAGTTTCGAGTCCACATCCCCAATCATATCCACCTCATCCCATGTGTTCAAGCTGTTGTTTTTCTTATATGTTTCCTCTCCTGCAGTTCTTCCTCTGAATGTGGGTAGCATCTTTACCATAAATCCCACAGAATTGTCCTGGGTCACTGCTTTGCTGCTGGTACAGAAGTCCATTGCATTCGATTTTACCATAGTATATCAGTCTCTGTGTACAATGTTCTTCTGGTTCTGCTCCTTTCACTCTGCATCAGTTCCTGGAGGTCTTTCCAGTTCACCTGGAACTGCTCCAATTCAGTTTATTATTCCTTTTAGCACAATAGTATTCCATCACCAGCATATACCACAGTTTGTTCAGCCATTCCCCAATTGAAGGACATACCCTCCTTTTCCAGTTCTTTCCCACCACAAAAAGCACAGCTATAAATATTTTCGTACAAGTCTGTTTATTTATGATCTCTTTGGGGTACAAACCCAACCATGGTATGGCTGGATCAAAGGGCAGGCATTCTTTTATAGCTCTTTGAGCATAATTCCAAATTGCCAGCCAGAATGGTTGGATCACTTCACAACTCCACCAGCAATGCATCAATGTCCCAATTTTGCCATATCACCTCCAGCATTCATTATTCTCCCCTTCTTTCATTTTAGCCAATCTGCTAGGTGTGAGGTGATACCTCAGAGTTGTTTTGATTTGCATTTCTCTAATTATTAGAGATTTAGAACACTTTCTCATGTGCTTACTGATACTTTTGATTTTTTACCTGAAAATTGCATATTCATGTCTCTTACCCATTTATCAATTGGGGAATGGCTTGATTTTTAATACAATTGATTTAACTCCTTGTATATTTGAGTAATTAGACCACTGTCAGAGTTTTTTGTTATAAAGATTTTTTCCCAATTTGTTGTTTCCCTTCTGATTTTGACTACATTGTTTTTGTTTGTACAAAAGCTTTTTAGCTTGTTATAATCAAAACCATTTAATTTACATTTTGTAATTTTCTCTAACTCTTGCTTGGTTTTAAAATCTTTCCTTTCCCAGAGATCTGACAGGTATACTATTTTGTGTTCACTTAACTTATTTATAGTTTCCCTCTTTATATTCAAGTCATTCACCCATTCTGAATTTATCTTGGTGTAGGGCCTGAGATGTTGATCTAAAGCTAATCTCTCCCATATTGTTTTACAAATTTCCCAGCAGTTTTTGTCAAATAGTGGATTCATGTCCCAAAAGTTGGGATCTTTGGGTTTATCATAGACTATCTTGCTGATGGGATTAAAACCAAGTCTATTCCACTGATCCTCCTCTCTGTCTCTTAGCCAGTACCATATTGTTTTGATGACTGCTGCTTTATAGTATAGTTTAATATCTGGTACTGGTAGGCCCCCTTCCTTGACATTTTTTTTCATTATTTCCCTTGATATTCTTGATCTTTTGTTATTCCAAATGAATTTTGTTATAGTTTTTTCTAATTCAGTAAAGAAGTTTTTTGGTAACTTGACAGGTATGGCGCTAAATAGGTAAATTAATTTGGGTAGAATGGTCATTTTTATTATGTTAGCTTATCCTACCCATGAGCAATCAATATTTTGCCAATTGTTTAGATCTAGTTTTAATCGTTTGGAAAGTGTTTTCTAGTTGTTTTCATATAATTCCTGTGTTTGTTTTGGTAGATAGATTCCCCAGTATTTTATATTGTCTAGGGTGATTTTAAATGGTGTTTCTCTTTCTACCTCTTGCTGCTCTAATGTGTTGGAAATGTATACAAATGCTGATGATTTATGTGCATTTATTTTGTATCCTGCAACTTTGCTAAAGTTGTTGATTATTTCTACCAGCCTCTTAGTTGATTCTCTAGGATTTTTTAAGTAAACCATCATATCATCTGCAAAGAGTGATAGCTTAGTCTCCTCATTGCCTATTTTGATACCTTCAATTTCTTTTCCTTCTCTAATTGCTACTGCTAGTGTTTCTAGTACTATGTTGAAGAATAGAGGTGATAATGGGCATCCTTGTTTCATTCCTGATCTTATTGGGAAGGCTTCTAATTTATCCCCATTTCATATGATGCTTGTTGATGGTTTTAGGTATATACTGTTTATTATTTTTAGGAAAGGTCCTTCTATTCCTATACTTTTCAGTGTTTTCAATAGGAATGGATGCTGTATTTTGTCAAAGGCTTTTTCAGGATCTATTGAGATAATCATGTGATTTTTGTTTGTTAGACTGTTGATATGGTCAAATATGTGGATGGTTTTCCTAATGTTGAACCATCCTTGCATTCCTGGTATAAATCCCACCTGATCATGGTGGATGATCTTCTTAATTACTTGCTGGAGTCTCTTTGCTAGTATTCTATTTAAGATTTTTGCATCTATGTTCATTAGGGAGATTGGTCTATAGTTTCTTTCTCTGTTTTTCATCTACCTGGCTTTGGAATCAGTACCATATTTGTGTCATAAAAGGAATTTGGTAGGACTCCTTCTTTGCTTATCATATCAAATAATTTGTATAGTATTGGGATTAGTTGCTCTTTGAATGTCTGATAGAATTCACTTGTAAATCCATCAGGTCCTGGTGATTTTTTCTTAGGGAGTTCTTTGATGGCTTGTTCAATTTATCTTTCTGATATGGGATTATTTAGGTATTCTATTTCTTCTGTTGTTAATCTAGGCAATTTATATTTTTGTAAATATTCATCCATATCTCCTACATTGTTATATTTATTGCCATATAATTGGGCAAAATAGTTTTTAATGATTGCCTTAATTTCCCCTTCATTAGAGGTGAGGTCTCCCTTTTCATCTTTGATACTGTCAATTTGGTTTTCTTCTTTCCTTTTTTTTTATTAGATTGACCAGTACTTTGTCTATTTTATCTGTTTTTTCAAAGTACCAGCTTCTAGTCTTATTTATTAATTCAATAGTTCTTTTACTTTTGATTTTATTAATTTCTCCCTTGATTTTTAGTATTTCTAATTTAGTTTTCATCTGGGGATTTTTAATTTGCTTGCTTTCTAGTTTTTTGAGTTGCATGCCCAATTCATTAAACTCTGCCCTCCTTAATTTGTTAATAGATGCACTCAAGGATATAAATTTCCCCCTGAGTACTGCCTTGACTGCATCCCACAGAGTCTGGTAGGATGTCTCATCATTTTCATTCTCTTCAATGAAATTGTTTATTGTTTCTATGATTTCTTCTTTGACTAATTGGTTTTGGAGAATCATATTGTTTAATTTCCAATTGGTTTTTAATTTGCCTGTCCAGGTCCAGTTACTAATTATTATTTTTATTGCATTATGATCTGAGAAGGTTACATTTATTATTTCTGCTCTTTTGCATTTATTTGCAATGTTTCTATGCCCTACTACATGGTCATTCTTTGTGAATGTACTATGTACAGCTGAAAAGAAGGTGTATTCCTTTTTGTCCCTATTTATTTTTCTCCACATATTGATTAAATTTAATTTTTCTAGGACTTCATTCACCTCTGTTACCTATTTTTTATTTATTTTTTGTTTTGATTTATCTAGATCTGACAGAGGAATATTTAGATCTCCCACTAGTATGGTTTTACTATCTATTTCCTTCTTGAGCTCTGCCAGTTTCTCCTTTATGAATTTGGATGCTATGCCACTTGGTGCATACATATTGAGCAGTGTTATTTCTTCATTGTTTATACTGCCTTTAATCAGAATGTAATGACCTTCCCTGTCTTTTTTAATCATATCTATTTTTACTTTGGCTTTGTCAGAAATCATAATAGCCACTCCTGCCTTCTTTTTCTCATTTGAGGCCCAAAAGATTTTGCTCAAGCCCTTAACCTTAAACTTGTGTATATCCACCCGCCTCATATGTGTTTCTTGTAGACAATATATGGTAGGATTTTGGTTTCTAATCCACTCTGCTATTTGCTTCCGTTTTATGAGCAAGTTCATCCCATTCACATTCAGAGTTATAATTATCAGTTGTGCATTCACTGACATTTTTGTATCCTCCCCTAGTCCCACCCCTTCTTCTTAAACTATTTTCTTTTAAACAAGTGGTTTACTTTTAGCCAGTATCCCTTGTCCCCTCCTTTGATTAACTTCCCTTTCTACCCTCTCCCTTGTTATTCCCCTCTTTTTATTTTTAAAGGCCTAATCAATTCCCTCCCCTTCTTCTCCCCTCCCTTTTTTGACCTCCCCACTCCCCTGCTCCCCTTGGTTTATCCCTTCTGACTTTGTCAGTAGGGTTAGATAGAGTTTTATATCTCAATGGATAATATAGCTACTCTTCCCTCTCCAGTTTGATTACACTGAGAGTAAGGATTAAATATCACCTCTTAATGCTCTCTTCCTCTCCTTCTTATAATAGTATTTGTCCCCTCCCCTTCCCATGCCCTCTTTGTGTGTAATGGAATATCCTATTTTTCTTATTCTCTCAAGTTTCTCTTGGTGTCCCCTACTATTCACCCCCCTCTTCCCCACCCCCCCATGTCATCTTAGACCATTTAGTATTCCACCCTCTCCCTATGAATTGTTCTTCTGATTGCTATAATAGTGAATACTATAATAGTGAATAGAGTTCACTACAAAGAATTATACATAGCATTTCTCCACATAGGAATACATATAATTAGATCTTATTGAAGCCCTTAAAGAGGCTAATTTAAAAAATTATGAGTTTTCTTTCTTTTCCCTCTGTTTCTTATTTACCTTTTCATGTTTCTCTTGATTTTTGTAGTTGGATATTAAACTTTCCATTTAGTCCTGGTCTCTTCTGTGCAAATACTTGGAAATCTTCAATTTTGTTGAATGCCCATACTTTCCCCTGGAAATATATAGTCAGTTTTGATGGGTAGTTGATCCGTGGTTTTAGGCCCAGTTCTCTTGCCTTTCCTTGCGGTCTTTTAGCGTGGAGGCTGCCAGATACTGTGTGATCCTGATTGGTGCTCCTTGATATTTGAATTGTCTCTTTCTGGCTTCTTGAAATATTTTTTCTTTTACTTGGAAGCTCTTGAATTTGGCTAATATATTCCTGGTGTTGTCCATTCTGGGTCTAGTATACAGGGTGATCTATGGATCCTTTCAATGTCTATATTGCCCTCTTGTTGTTGAACTTCAGGGCAATTTTGCTGAATAATTTCTTTTAGTATGGAGTCCAAGTTTCTATTAATTTCTGCTTTTTCTGGAAGACCAATGATTCTCAAATTGTCTCTTCTAGACCGGTTTTCTTGGTCTGTCACTTTCTCATTGAGATATTTCATGTTTCCTTCTATTGTATCAGTCTTTTGACTTTGTTTTATTTGTTCTTGTTGTCTTGAGAGATCATTAGCTTCTATTTGCTCAATTCTAGCCTTTAAGTTCTGGTTTTCCTTTTTAATCTGGTCATTTCTGGTGTTCAATTTGCTTCTCAGTTCATTTGATTTCTGAGCCTCACTTTCCAATTGCAAAATTCTGCCTTTTAAACTGTTATTTTCTTGCCAGATCTCTTCCATCTTTCTCATCATCTCTGATTTGAATTCTTCAATAGCTTGTGACCAGTTTTCATTGTTTTGGGAAAGTTTGGATATGATTACTTGTTTGTCCTCCTCTGTTGTCTGGATTTTCTCTGTGTAAAAGTTGTCCAGTGTTCCAGAGTTCTTCTTGATAATCTTTCTCTTCTGGGCTTCCCTATGGCTTGCCATTGTTAGCCCAGCACCTTCTCAGCTTTGTCCTCACACTCAGGTTCTGTCTGCACTGTCTAGGCTCCTGAGGTCTCAGATCTCCTTGTTCTCTGGGTCGAGCCTCCTGGTCATCCCTGGTCTGCCCCTCTGCTCGAGGCTCTTTCAGCAGTCTCAGGGGCTGCTTCCACAGCTGTCTGCACCAGGTACCCACTCACGGTCCAAGCCTGGGCTAGAGATCCTTGTCCATGCCTAGGGCAATGCCTTTACCCTCACAGGCTCTCTGGAGAGTCTGTGCGCATTCTTTAGCCTCTTGGGGTCCTAAATCTTGTTGCTCTCAGGAACAAGCCCTGGAGCTGCCAGTGACTTAATGGGTGCCCCAAATCTGCTTTAACTCTTGTGGGCTGGTCTTGGCACTGTGCGTGGTGTGGGGGTAGGGGAGGGGCACCTAGTAGTGCTAGACATCTTTCCTTTATATTTTCATTAATTCTTTTGATATTCTTCATTTTTAATTCTTCCAAATGAATTTTATTATTTTTTTTCTGGCTGGGGTGGCATTAAATAAGTTGATTAGTTTCTGTGGGATTGTCTTGTCATTTTACTTATATTGGTCCTGCCCAACCATGAAAAATAAATATTTACCCAATTATTTAGATCTGATTTTATTTGTGTAAAAAGTGTTTTATAATTATGTTCAAATAGTTCCTGAGTTTGTTTTGCTAGGTATACTCTGAGGTATTTTATTCTATCTGTGGTTATTTTAAATGGAGTAATTTCTCTCTCTTTTTTTTTAAACCCTTACTTTCTGTCTTAGAATCAATTCTATGTATTGGTTCCAAAGCAGAAGAACAGGAAGGGGTAGGCAATGGGGGTTAAGTGACTTGCCTAGATTCACAGAGGTTGGAAGTGTCAGAGGCCAGATTTGAACCCAGGACCTCCCATCTCTAGGCCTGATTCTCAATCCACTGAGCTAACTAACTGCCCTCTCTGTACCTTCTTGTAGGACATAGTTAGTAATATATAAAAATGCTGATGACATACATAAATTTATTTTATATTTGGATACACTGCTAAATTTATTGATAATTTCAACTAACTTTTGAGTTGACTCTCTAGGATTTTCCACATATATCATCATATCTTCCATGAACAGACATAGTTTTATAACTTCTTTGCCCATTCTGATTTCCTTCAATATCTTTTTCTTCTCTTATTACTATTGCAACCATTTTGAATGCTATGTTAAATAATATTGGTGATAATGGGAATCTTTGTTTCACTTCTGATCTTATGGGAAGGTTTCTACCTTATCTCCATTACAAACATTCCTTGCTAATGATTTTAGGTACATTCTTCATTTCATTTTCAGAAAAAAAAAATCCACTTATGCTTTCCAGTGTCAAAGACTTTTTCAGCATCCATTTATACAGATATATGTTTTTTATTGCTCTTGTATTTAAAATAGTCAATTATGCTAATAGTTTCTCTTATATTAAACCATCTTTGTATTCCTAGAATAAATACTATTTGGTCTTAACTTAAAATCTATATTGTTTAGTCTCTAAATGGTATTTTATTTAGGGTTTTTGCATCTATATTAATTAATATAATTGGTCCATAATTTTTTCTGGTTTTGTTCTTCTTGGTTTAGGTATCAGTACCATATTTGATTCATAAAAGAAGTTATCATAAAATTCCTTCTTTACCTGTTATTTCAACTAATTTATTTAATATTGGAATTAGTTGATTTTCAAATGTTTGGAAGAATTCACTTGTGAAACCACTTGGCCCTGATGTTTTTCTTAGGAAGTTCATTTATGGCTGTTCAATTTCTTTTTCTAAAATAGATTTATTTAGATATTCAATTTCCTTCATTGACAGTCTAGGTAGTTTACTTTTTAAATTTTTTTCATTTCACTTATATTATTAAATTTGTTTGCATATAATTAAGCAAAATAATTCCTAACTATTACTTTAATTTCATCTTCATTTGTTGTATGCTCATCCTTTATATCTTTAATTCTAGCAATTTAATTTTCTTTTCTCTTTTTTTCATATTAACCAATGGTTTATCAATTTTGAAGATTTTTCTCACAAAACCAACTCCTAGATTGATTTATTAATGTAAAGGTTTTCTTACATTCAATTTTATTGATCTCACTCTTAAGTTTTAGGATTTCTAATTTGGTATTTATTTGGATTTTTTTAATTGTTCTTTTGCTAGTGTTTTTTATTGTATTCACGATACATTAATATTTTTCCTCCATTTTATTAATATAAGCATTCAGATATATAGATTTTCCTCTAATTACTGTTTTTCCTATATCCTATAAGTTTTTGTATGTTATCACAGTATAATTTTATTTAATGAAATTATTTATTTTTATGACGTACTTTAACCCTTTTCATTCTTTAAATTATTTAATCTCCAATTACTTTTATTTTTTGTTTCCTTAGTCTCTTATTATACACAATTTTTATTGCATTAGGGTCTGAAAAATGCATTTAATATTTTTGCTTTTCTGCATTTAACTATAATGTTTTTGTGCCCTAATATTTGGTCAGTTTTTGTAAAGGTACCCTAGACTACTGAGAAGTAGTTATACTCCTTTCTCTTGCCATTCAGTTCTCTCTAGCTATCTTTCCTAAGACTATTCATCTCCTTGACTTCTTTCTTACTTATTTTTGGTTAGATTTATCTAGTTCTGAGAAGGAAAATTAGAATCTCTCACAATTATTATTTGTTATGTATTTCCATCTGTAACTTATTTAGTTTTACTTTTAAAAATTTGGATGCTATAACACAATGCATATAGATTTAATATGTATAATGCTTCATTATCTAGTGTACCTTTTAACATAATATGATTTCCCTGCTTATTTTTTTTAATTATATCTGTTTTAGATTTAACTTTGTCAGAGATCATGATAGCCTTCCCTGTTTTCTTTATATAAACTGAGGCATAGTATAATATGCTCCATACCTTTATTTTTACTATATATATATATATATATATGTATACATATATATATATATATGTCTCTCATTTTTTAGTGTGTTACTTGTATATAACATATTGTCAGATTTTTGGATTTTGATCCATTCTGTTCTCCAGTTTCCTTTTTATAGGTGAATTCATCCAGTTCACATTCAATGTGTTTTCCTCTTTTTTTCCCACTGGTTTTCCTTCTTTTTCTCTCTTTTTACCATTTCCCTCCTCAGACATCACATTTCTTTTGTCCACTACCTCTGCAATTAGCACCCATCCTGAGAACCCTTCTCTATCCTTTCCCTTTGCTCTTCCAGTTCTAAATGAACCAAAACTAAAGGTCCTTCCATTGTGCCATTCCCCTTACATTTTAGTTCTGATTCTAT
Source organism: Gracilinanus agilis (assembly GCF_016433145.1). Lineage (NCBI taxonomy): Eukaryota > Metazoa > Chordata > Mammalia > Didelphimorphia > Didelphidae > Gracilinanus > Gracilinanus agilis. The sequence continues at coordinate 657,189,323 of NC_058131.1, read as the reverse complement.
CCACTTTCTAAAAGTCCTTTCTTTACCTGAATTTGATTCTCTAAATCCTTTCCTTATCTTGTTCTAAGAGTGCCTCCCTTAGCTACTCACCTTATCTCTTTCTAGGGGTATGTACTCCCTTCTAGGTATCTTTACTTTATCTTATGCTCTTGCCCTCTTTTCTATAAATCTACCCTCCTTTCTCTTAGTCCCTTATTTCTTTAAGAGGACTCTTAGTATCTTCCTTATGCTATCTCCCTTCCTGTTCCTCTTTACATTAAAAAGCCTTCTCCCCTTCTGTTTCCATAGGTTGTTTCCTCTTTGACCCAGATCCGATGAGAATAGGGTTCTAGTACTACCAGTCCTCTATCCCTATCTCCCCTTCTCTGTGACAGTTCTTCCCCTCGTTCCTCTTTTATATGAGATAATTGTTCTGTTTTACTTCTTCTGGATCTATTTTATTGTTATTTTAAGCTCCTTCCATTATATTGAACTAGATCTAAAGTCTTCAATCTACATATGCTCTTTCAAAGTATCCAAGTAATGATGTTATTTTTACAGATTAAAGATGACATTTTTCCTTATAAGAAGTAAACAGTTTGACCTTTTAAATTCCCTTATAATTGGTCTTTCATATTTACCTTCTTGTTTTCTTATAGATCAAATTAACTATGGAGTTCTGCATTTCCCACCAAGAATAGTTGAAATTCAATTAGTTCATTAAATATCCATTTTTTTCCTTCTTGTAATTTGCTCAGCTTTGCTGTGTGTTATTTTTGGGTGAAAACCCAGTGCCTTTGCTCTTCAAAATATTATGTTCCATACTTTTCATTCTTTTAATGTTTTAGTTGCTAAATCATGTGTTATTCTGACTGTAGCTCCACTGTATTTAATTTTTTCTTGTTGCTTATAGTATTTTCTCCTTAACCCAGCAGTTATAGAACATAGAAATGATATTCCTGTGCATTTTCATTTTGTAGTCTCTTTGCAGTGGTGGTTAGTAAATTCTTTAATTTCTCTATTCTCTTTAAGTTCTAGAATTTCTAGGCAGTTTTCCTTTATTTCTTCGAGTATGGTGTCTAATTTTCTTGGATTCTGACAATTCTTATGTTGTCTCTCCTATATTTAACAGGTATAATAATTAAAAATGTGTTTGACAAATATAAGAATTTAAAAAGTATTGTTGTGGTCGCTGTTTATAAAAAATAATTAACTTCTTAAGTAAAAAATTACTGTTAGTAGCTTTTACTTATAGCAAGGTAGAGATATTAAAGTGGGAAATATAAGAAAGACATAGAAAAAATCACCTAGCTCCAAATACCCTAAATCCTAATCCTATTGCCTCCAGACCACAAATATGAATCTGAAAGAGAATCTCACCAGAATCCAAGGTATTGCCATTATTCTAGTTCCTCAGGCTTCCAACCTGGGAATCATCCAGAATTTCTCTCCAATTCTCACCCTCCATACCAATCTGAGGCTAATCCTGTTGATTTCATTTTTTTTCAATGTATCTCAAAAATGCCCTCTTCTTTCCTCTGACCCTGTCATTACTCTGGTATAAGCTCTTACCACCTATACCTGCACAATTGTAATAGCCTACTTGAAAGTCTTCCTGCCTTACATCCTTCCCCACTCCAATCCATCCTCCATTCAGCCACTAAGTAATTTCCCTAAAATACAAGTATAAACTTGTAATACACATGCACACACACTCACACACACAACTCATTCATTAAATTCCAGAGATTTTCTATTGCCTCCAGGATCAAATACAGAATGTTCCATTTGACATTCAGTGCCCTTCTTATCTTGGTCCTCTCCTACCTTTCCAGTTTCTCACATATTACTCCCCAATACATACTTTGCAATCTGGTGATATTAGGCTCCTCTTTGTTCCAAGAACAGGACACCCCATTTATAAACTCCAGGAATTCTCTCTGGCTCTTCCTGATGCCTAGAATCCTCTCACTCCTTATCTCTGTTTCCTGGCTTCCTTTCAGTCCCAGATAAAATTCTACCTTCTGCATAAAGCCTTCCCCAACTTTTCTTCATTCCCATGATTTCTATTTATTAATTATCTCATATACATATCCCATGTAGAGGTAATTTTGCATATATTTGTTTGCATTTTGTCTCTCCCATTAGATTGTAAGCTCCCAGAGAGCAAAGACTGTCTTTTTTATTTCTTCATTTTGCCAGGCCTTAAGACAGTGCTTGGGTCATAGTGACACAATAAATGTTTATTGGGTGAGTGATTTAAACAGTCTATTGACTTTTTTCTGTGCCTCTATTGCTTCCTTCCTTATACCTTGTAGACCATCTTGTTTACTTTAAAACCAAGAGTGCTTTCATCATCTCTTTCCTGATCTCTAGGCTCCTAATACCCTGCTCCTCTTCCCAAAATTGTATGGCATTTATTTTATTTAGATTCAAAATATATAAATTAATATACCTATAATCACAATTTTATGAAAAAAGAATATTAAAGGACAACCTCCTCATTTTACAGATGAAGAAACTGAGGCCATAGAGGTTACATGCATTTCATAGGTTAACCAAGCTACTAAAAGTCTGAGGCAGGTGTTGAACGTTGGTCTTGACTTTAAGGTCAGTTCTCTATCCCCTATGCCACCTACATTTGATGTAAACTCTCTGAAGGGAAGGATTTTTTCACTTTTTTCTTTTAATTTCCTAAGCATAGCATAGAGCAGGTGTATAATAAATATTTGCATTTGATTGATTGTTCCTATAAATCATTCCCATGAAGGGGCCTTGCTTTTCAGGCCAAAATCCATAGACAAGGTTTCACCATGTATTTGTTTATTGCTTATAATAAATATAGGCCAAATTCCTAAATGTGTAAGTATAGGAATATTAGCCTTATGAGGCCAAATGATCATGATCCTTTAAGAAATACAACAAATAAAAGTTAAGTCAGGCTCCTTCTCTGTGATATCTTTATGAACACCACATATTTCTACAGTTTCTCAATTCTCTACCTCTCTGCAAAAGCTTAGGTTTTTTTCAAGGATGTGTAGAGGCACAGCTGTTTAAACATTTATATAATGGTATTGCAAAATGCATGCCTACCCAGGAAGCCTTTTTAGCATGTAGACATAATTAAATAGGCAGATGAGCACATGAAATATTTAGGGGCTCATTTATAAACTCTTAAAGGAATTCTTTCCAAACCAATAAAGAAATGTTAGGGAGAGTTTCTCAATCCCTCGGGTAAGAAGAAAAGGTCTGGGACCATATGACAGGTCATATAAAGAGAAAGTGTGACCATCTGACATTAGATTTAAAAATACACAGGGCTATAGCTCAATGGGGAACAGATAGTGGTAAGCAACCATGAGCTGATTTGATCCAAGACCATCCCTGTAGACATGTCAAGATGGTTGCTGGATAAAGGATAAGCTTCCAAAGCTGTCTCACATAGCAATACCCTACTCAGTTTAACAATTCAAAGAGATTGATTTTTATAAAATCGCATTTTAAAATCTATTTACCATAATCTGGAAGCAAAGATGCTATTTTAAAAAATAGATTTCAGATTGCTATGTGCTTCTCTGAAATGATAATAGGATCATTTTGAGATTTTTTATTTACTTTATTTAAGCTGCTTCCTTTAATTTTTAACAATTAAAATTCCACTTTAAGAAAACTATCAAACATCAAACAATTTTAAATGAAGTAAAGACTTCAATTCCATTGTGCAATAATTATGTCTTTACTGATTTATTACATATCAATGTTTATACCAATATACTAAAGTATATACCAAAGCACAGATGGATTTTTGAGTTCATCAGTGTACATCCTGCCTCCAATAATGGAGACCAACCTTTTCATGGCTATCCATCCTATTAGGCTTGTTCATCTCCTCCTGCAATCTCCAATAGTGAGTATACCTAATGTTTTGATTCCCTCCTAAAACCAGTTTTGGATCACAAGAATTGTCCATCCATTATCTTCCATTGTCATTATGTGACTATCTCATCTATATTTCACAACATACAACTCTTTACCACTTTACCACAGCTTTTATACCACTATTCCTGCATGACTCCTCATATGAGATATGTTGCAACCTCCTCATCCTCACCATATATACTTCTATCAATCACCACTTGGATGATGCTCAATTTCAATTTTTTCAGAGACTGTGGTATTCCATAATTCACAGTCAATCATACAATATCAAAGGGAAACTATTGGTGATTTTTAAAAAGATGGGTTTTTATTAAATGCCTGCAATGTGTTGGGATCTGTACTACAAGTTCTCCCAATTACTTTTCTCTGCAGTGTTCTGGAATCTTGTTGCAATGAGCACAAGATAAAGCTTAAACATGAGCTCTGGAGGTATCTTATAGTCTTACCAGAAATCCCTCCTCCATTTGGACTTTGCACTCTACATCTTATCTTTCTTGTAAGCAGTAAACAGCTTTTCAAAATGTATACTTATTTCATTTCTCCAAAGCACCATTTTTACATTAGTTAATCCATACTAATTGTTTATAAGATGTGGGTGAAGGACAGTCCTCTTTCTTTAGAAGTCAACAAAATATTAGTTAAGTCTATTGGGGATGATTAGTTGAAGCAGGGGGAAAAAGTATTTCACAGTACCTTACTTATATGAAATGCTCAATTATTTGTTGATTGACTTAGTAAGAGCTTTCCAAAGTTTCCTCCTAGGAACAATTCTTAGTCTACTTTTTAACAGTGGGAAAATTAATGTGCCAAAGATATTTAAAAGTTACTCAAAGTATATAGTTTTGAGGAAGTTGAGGAATTCACAGAATCAAAATGAAAAGTAAGCTCACACACTGTTTAGTTCAACACATAGTTGTTCAAGAATTACCTCTTCAAAAGTCCACAGTGGTAATTGATTTCTTCAATTGTAGACCTATAGAGAAAGGGAATTCAGCATATTCAGAGACAGTTCGTTTCACTTTAGATAGCTCTTTTTTTTAAGGTTACATTTCTTTTCTTTTAATTTTTAGTTTTAATTTTTCTCCTTCCTGTCACCTTCCACTGCATCCATTGAGAAAGAAAGAAATATAATTTGTTATGTATATGAAGTCACAAAGGAACATATTTCTGCTTTATCCATGTCCTTCCCTCTGCAAAAAATAACCAAGAAAAATAAATTTTAAATAGCTTTTTTCATTTTTTTAAACCCTTAACTTCGGTGTATTGTCTCATAGGTGGAAGAGTGGTAAGGGTGGGCAATGGGGGTCAAGTGACCTGCCCAGGGTCACACAGCTGAGAAGTGGCTGAGGCCGGATTTGAACCTAGGACCTCCCATCTCCAGGCCTGACTCTCAATCCACTGAGCTACTCAGCTGCCCCCTAAATAGCTTTTAATCTGCAATCTGAGTCCATCAATTATCTCTCGAAGTGGATAGCATCTTAATTATGAGTCTTTTGAAGTAATAGTTTATCATTGTATTGATTAGATTTCCCAGGTCTTTCATAGTTTTTTTCTTTATAATATTGCTGTTGACTATGTATATTTTTCTTCTGGTTTTATTGACTTCACTTTGTATCAGTTCATATATGTCTTCCCATGTTTTTCTAAAATCATCCTCTTTATCATTTCTTACAGCACTATAGCATTCCATCATATTCATATACTAAAACTTTTTCAGCAATTGCCCAATTGATGAGCATCATCCCCGTTTCCAATTCTTTGCCTCCACAAAAATATGTAGTATAAATATTTTTGTACATGTGGTCCTTTTCCTTTGATCTCTTTGGAATATAGAACTAGCACTTTCCTTTTCTATTGTGTTAGCCAATCTAATAGGTGTGAGGTGGTATCTAAGAATTTTTTAAATTTGCATTTCTCTAATTATTAATGATTTAGAGCATTTTATTTAATTTGGTAATTTTAATTTCATCTGAGAACTGCCTGTTCTTATCTTTTGACCACCTATCAACCGGGATATGGTTTTTATTTTTATAAATTTGACACAGTTCTCTATATATTTGAGAAATGAGATCTTTATCAGAGAAACTTACAATAAAAGATTTCCCAGTTGACTGTTTTTCTTCTAATTTTGACTACATAGGCTTTTTTTCCTGCAAACCTTTTTAATCTTATGCAACATCTGTGAACCTCTCTATTTGTTGCTTTGTCTTTTTTTTTTTAAACCCTTAACTTCTGTGTATTGGCTCTTAGGTGGAAGATTGGTAAGGGTGGGCAATGGGGGTCAAGTGACTTGCCCAGGGTCACACAGCTGGGAAGTGTCTGAGGCCAGATTTGAACCAGGACCTCCCATCACTAGGCCTGACTCTCAATCCACTGATCTACCCAGGTGCCCCTTGTTGATATGTTTTAAACTTCCCCTATCAATAGATCTGATAGGCAATTTCTTCCATGTTCCCCTAATTTGTTTATGACATAACACTTTATAAGTAAATTATGTACCCATTTTGATTTTATCTTGGTATAATGGTCTATGCCCATTTTATGCCAGATTACTTTCTAGTTTTCCCAGCAATTTCTGTCAAATAGTGAGTTTTTTGCCTCTAATAACTTGTTTCCTTCAGTTTATCAAATACTAGGTTACTTTGGTCATTTACTTCCATATGTTATATATGCAATATTTTTCTTTGGTATACCCCTCTATTGCTTATCCAATATCAAATTTGTTGATGATTACCATTTTGCAATATAGTTTGAGATCTATTACTGCTAGGCCCTCTTCATTCACTTTTTAAAAATTGATTCCCTTGATATCCATGACTTTTTATTCCCCCAGATTAATTTTGTTATTTTTTTCTAGAGCCATAAATTAGTCCTTTGATAGTTTTATTAGCATGGTACTGAGTAACTGGGGCACCTAGATGATATGTGGATAGAGTGCTGGACCTAGAATTTGGAAGACTCATCTTTGTGAGTTCAAGTCTGGCCTCAGACACTTACTAGCTGTAGTACCTTCGGCAAATCACAGAATCCTGTTAGTCTCAGTTTCCTCATCTATAAAATAAGCTGGAGAAGGAAATGGTACATCATTCCAGTATCTTTGTCAAGAAAAGCCAAAATAAGTTCCTGCAAAGTCAGACATGGCTGAATCAACATAACAATAAATTAAAATAAAGTAAAATAATCTAGGTAGTACTATAATTTTTATTATATTGATTCAACCTACCTCTGGTCAATTAATATTTCTCCAATTATTGAGTTCTATGTTTACTTGAATGAAATATTTTGTAATTGTTTTCATATATATATGTATATATACATATATAGTTCCTATGTGTGCATCATGACAGATTTTCAATTATTTTATACTGTCTGTAGTTATTTTAAATGCAATTTCTCTTTCTATCTCTATCTGTTGGGTTTGTTGGTTATATATAAAACTGCTGGTGATTTGTGTGGGTTTATTTTATATTCCTCCATTTTGCTAAAGTCATTAATTGTTTTGACTAGTTTTTTAATTGACTCTAGGGTTCTCTAAGTGAACCATTATATCATCTACAGAAAGTGATGATTTTGTTTCCTCTTAACCTATTCTTATTCTTTCAATTTCTTTTACTTATCCCATTGCTATTGGTAGCATTTCTAGAATAATAATGACAATTATTTTGATAACCCTTGTTTCATGCCTGATCTTACTAGCAAGCCTTTTTGTTTATCCTCATAGAATGTAAGCTTCACTTTTAGTTTTCAATTTTAGCTTGGCTTTAATCTAGATTTTAGATAAATACTTATTTTAAGAAAAGTCCCATTTATTTCTATGCTTTCCAGTGTTTTTAAAAAGGAATGAATGTTGTCTTTTGTCCAAAGCCTTTTCTCTATTTATATAATAACAATTTTTGTTGCTATTTAATGTTGTGGCCAGTTATACTTATTTTTCCCAATGTTTTGAACCATCTCTGTATTTCTGATATAAATTGAGCCTGGTCATAGTGTATGATCTTTTGCTATAATCTCCCTGCTGGCATTTATTTAATGTTTTTTGCATCAATCCCATTAGGGAAATTGGTCTAGTGTTTCTCAGTTTTCACTCTCTCCAGTTTAGGTATCAAAGCCATATTTGTGTTATAGCAGACATTTTATAGGACTCTCTCTTTACCTAATTTTTCAAACAGATTATGTAGCTCCTTTTAAGTCTTAGTTATGCTCTTTAGGATTGAGCAAAACAAATCTAATATCTCTTCCCTCTATCTCTTCATGACCCCTTTTGGGGTTTTCTTGGCAAAGATATTTGAGTGGTTTGCCACTTCCTTCTCAAGCTCATTTTGCAAATGTGGAAATAGAGAGAAATAGGGTTAAATTGATTTATGTAGGGTCACATCTACTAAGTGAATGAGCCCAGATTTTAACTCGGATGTTCTTAACTATATGCCCAGTGTTCTATCCATTGCACAACCAAGTTGCCTCTCTTCCATTAGAGTCTTTTTTAATAAATAAAACCTTACCTTCTGTCTCAGAATCAATACTAGATATTGGTTCTAAGGCAGAAGAGCAGTAAGAAGGTAGCAGGGGTCATGTGACTTATCCAGGGTCACACAGCTAGGAAGTATTTAAGGTCAGATTTTAACCCAAAACCTCCCATCTATAGGATTGGCTCTTAATCCACTGAGCCACGAAGCTGTCCTACCACTATACTCTATTAAATACTTGAAGACTTGGAAGGAATGAAACAAATCTTTATTAAGTGCCCCTAGGAAAAAGGCACTGTGCTAAATGCTTTATAAATATTATCACAATTAATACGTATTTCAATCACGATAAATTTGTGCTATTATTATCATTTTTACAGTTGAAAAAGCAGAGGATAGGTGACTTACCCAGGAACATATGGTTAGCAAATATCTGAAGCCAGATTTGAAATCAGGTCTTCCTAAGTCCAAGTCCTGAACAATACCTTTCTGATTTGGAAATCATCATTTCTTCCCTCCTATTCTATTTTTTCTTTTCCAGTCTAAACATCTTTAATTCTTTCAATAAATAATACCAAAATACATTCTAAAGTTTCTTCACCATTCTTTTTTTGCCTCGTATCCTCTTGCATATCAGCTATGTTCATACATTTTTAACAGCAAAGGAGGAAAACAATTAAATCAATTCTGCACACATAGACCCTGAGCCTGCTGAACATAGTTTCCAAAACTCAATTGCCATTTTCTACATTATCTATCACACTATTGATGCTCAATAAGTCACTCCTATTAGTAGATTTAAAATGATATCCAGTTAAAAACATATTATATTGACTAGGATCTCTACCAGTTGATGTGATGGTCACTACACTGAATTTGTAGTTTGCTTCAATTGTCATTGTCACCCAAATCTCTCTATTTACAGATGAAATCCATTATTTTATTTGTGGAAATAAGTATTCCATAACCTCAATATAAGCTCTTCTTAAATCATCCTTTCTCTAAAATAAATTATCCCTACTCCTTCCACTTGATTCCATATGGACCTCATGCTTTCATGTATATGCATGTGAGGTGAGTGTACTTCTTGGGAGGTCAAACACTTAACTAAGTATCCAAGAGTGATAGGTCCTTCCTTCTCATTTTCCCACTCATTTACCCAACTTCCCTTTACCCCAACCTTCTACTCCCAAGATGACTCCACCCTCAGACTTCGTCACTGATTAGTAAATCCCTACTCTGGACTATAACATCTTGAGAAGTTCCAGCCAAGTGCTCATTTTTCTTCTGGCTAACTTTCCAGCCTGCCATGCCTCTACAATATTTGCCTTTGCAGGTACCTTCCTATGCTGTGCATCACAGATTGATTATGGGTCTGAACATTTAATAATAAAAATTTCTTTTTTTTAAATTACACCAAAAATACAAATGAATAAACTGGAAAATATTATAATCCTCATTCCTCATGAAATTTTTAACTTTCTAAATAATGAATTTACAGGAGATCACTCAGCCTAACTTTTACTTGAAAATTTTACAGTAATGTAACTTTGGCATTTAGATCAAGCTAAAGAAAGCCAAGAAGCTCCCTGTGGGATGACAGCTAAATTCTAATTTAGAGCCATTTTCCAAGAAAGAAATAGTGAATGGCTATGTCAGGCTAAGGAAATCAAGATTTATGAATATAAGAATAAAATGGATTGGGGGAGGGAGTAGAAGAAGGCCCAAAGTTGATGTGTCTGAAGATCATCAGCTTATCTTTGCAAAATTGGTTTGTCAAAAAGCTAGAGAACCATCCAGGAAAGTGGAAAGCTCCACTTTGGTCTGAATATAATAAACGTTCTAACACAAGCCCTCAATTTTTCGTAAGAAGCCCCCTAAAACAGATCCATTCTTCTCCCAGAATATATGTTTCTGTGTCTATATGCCTATACATACATATAGATATATATATATATATATATATATATATATCTATATGTATGTATCTATATATGTACTGATATATACAAAAATGGGGTAACTAGCTAACATAGTGGGGAAATCATTGGGAAAAAAGTCAGAAAGACCAGAGTGAAAATGTGACCTCAAATATTTACTAGCTACATGACTCTGGTCAAGTCACCACCCCTATTTGCATAAAACTGGAAAAGAACACAGCAAACCTTTCCAGAATCTTTGCCAAGGTCATGAAGAGTCAAACACAACTGGATGACTGAACAATAATATACATATTTACATATATTTAATATGCCATCTTATACATTCAATTACAAAGAAAAAACATCCATAGAGACAAAATGAACAATGGAAAAAGTACATTATACATTTTTAAGCTAGTATGGAGGCACTAAGGGATAAAATTCTGCATCTATTTTTTAAAATACCTCCAGTTCTTATTTCAGAGCCAAAAGTCATAAATAGCAAGTAAAGAAAGTTATATCCAAAGTAAGTTAATAAATTTAAAAGTTTGTTGATTTTTAAGAATGAACTAGTGCTGCTTGTAGTTGGTTGTGACAAAGCATCAATTTCCATGTGATGTTATACATAAATTTTATAGCAGGTAAGTCCAGAAGAAATACATGATACAGGAAATGTAGACATTATATAGAGATGGTCCCTATTGTGTGGTTATTATATAGTATCAAGTGTACACCAAATTGTACAGCAACCTCTACATGCTGAGTGCCTTAAAAGGAATAATTTAGAAGATAATATACTAATTTAATGTAGAAATTTCCCATAGGAAAGCAAAGACAAGGAAAGGCAAAGGAAGACAAACAATGGAAGGAGAGGAGGAGAAAGGAGCAGAGGAGAGGAGTCAGGAAATGAAGGGAGGAGAAGGCAAGGCAAGGCAATATAATCCTCAACTTTAAAGAATTATGTATTCACAGTAACCTCATAATACTTATCTTGCATTACCAAAATAATAGGATCTAGGATTAAAGGTTTAGAGTCTGAAGAGAATTTTGAGGTAACCCAGATATAGAATCATAGATTTGGAGATCGAATCTCCTCTTGAAGTCAACTTTGAACACAACCTCCTTATTCTAGTGAGAACCTGAGGCACAATTTGCTCAAGGACATAAAGGTATTAAGTGAGTGAGCTAGAATTTAAGCTCAGATTTTCTTTCTCTGAATCTACTTTTTACTTTTTTTCCCCTACACCACAAAAATTACTTTAATGTGTTGTTGTTCAAGTCATGTCCAACTCTTCATGACCTCATTTGGGGTTTTCTTGGCAAAGATACTAGAGTGGTTTGCCATTCCCTTCTCCAGCTCATTTTTCAGATGAGGAAATGGAGGGAAATGGGTTGAGTGACTTGACCAGAGTCACATAAATAGTAAGTGTCTGAGGCTATATTTGAACTCAGGCCTTCCTGACTCCAGGTCTGGGCTGCTATCCACTGCACCACCAAGCTCCCATCTCCTTTCTTCCTAATAGCTCCTTATGTCTTTCATTCTCCCATACATCTCATTCATTTCCTCATCCTCTACATTCCTCTCATTTCTCTCATATCTCCATCCTTATTCCTCACTTCCTTCCCCCTATTTTCCCCCAAGCTATATACTCCATAATCTCAGGGTCACCTTTTTGTGCCCAAAGAAAAAGGTCTCCTTGAGAATTTCTTAGATGCATTCCCTATTATCTCTTGTGATACCTTCCAATCATTAGTCTGAAAGTATTTATTGTACCACAACCCAGTCTGTTAAGATTCATGTAAATTCAACTACATTATTCTCAAGTGACCCTGTTACTATTCTCTCCAAAATGAGTCTACATGTCATAAAATGCTGCTATAAAAGATTTCCACATTTTGCTTTACCTTGTATTATAGACTTAAAATTTCCTTCTTTCTATCTGCCAAGTCAGTGGCTCTATTAGCAAGGTCAGAGTAAATCCTGCCCATATTGCTTGTTCTCATCCAGCCTGTGCCTCTAAGAAATTTCCAAATTTGGGGAGTGGGGACAGGAGTGCAGTGATAGTATAAAGACCACTTGGTCTTGCTTTTATTTTCTATGTGCAGATCAAAAATTCTATCAAATGAAAAGATTAGCAAAATACAAGAAGATAAAACTCAATAAACAAAGAATTGTGATTTTTAAGATCCTGAAGGACAATTACAGAACAAAATGAAATGAATCACAATCTTTGTCTCATTGTGTTCTATTGGAAAACTGCAAAAAGGAAGTAATAAGGAGACAGAGAGGAATTTAAGATTTAAACAGTTGAGATCAAGAGTGAAGAGATGTGGAGAGAGGAGATGAGAAGAAATCTTCCTTTATCTAAACTTAAGATGAAAAGATGACCACAGAGACTTTTTTTCTTGAGCTGTATGGAAGAGCAGCACAGAAGGGAGGCATTCTTTTGAGTGGTAGATCTCATCTATGTGATTTTTCCAGAAGAATGGGGTCAACTAGCCTCAAGGTCTTTCCAAACCTATTCTAAAGTAATAGTTGTCTTGGGACTCAGGAAACTACCTCCAAATGAGTGGGGTCAAGAAAGACTTTTGGTAAAGTCCCAAATCTCTGGATTGAGACTCCATACTTTGTATACCATCATGAGAGTCATGAAACTTCAACAGAGCCATCAACAATTTCTCACCTAACATACTTGTAGATGGTACAGGATTTTCCATATGATAGCTCAGACTCCTAAAATGGTATCTTGTTGATTGACATGTTAATTATTAGAATGTATATGAAAGAAACACTGAATCCATGAGAGTGATTCTGAGTAGTTTATCTGAATACTGATCTGGCCTCAGGTATATATCTGTCAGAAGTGGGCCCAGCCAGAGGAACAGAAGGTAGGGGCAAGATTTCTCTGGAGTTCAGTTTTCCTCCTTCCTGGATTAAACTGCTTAATATTGGGGTTCATATAAGATGAATCTCATGAAATAACCATTTGTACACTGTATTTTACCCATGATCTAAAATGATTTAAAAAACCAAGGCCCAGAAAAATCTATGAATTATTGACTTGTAATCCTGAGACCAAAATCTGGCAGAAAATGTTGCATTAAATGTCCTTAGGGATGCCCTCTCCTTCTAGAGTGCGCTCTTCTGGTCTTTAAGGACAATATCTAATAATTCTAGAATGGTTTTTTTCATGTAAGATAGAAAACAAAGTCAAAATGGAAGAGAGAAATATGATAGAATCTGCTAAATATACAGATGAATAGGTTGATAAACACAATCCTACCATGAGAAAATAGAAGATGCTAATGACATATATGTGTATGTATTTATAACATATCACATTATAGATATATTTAACTCTTATTAATATAATACACATTATATTAATAAAATATAACATAGAATACAGTCATATAGTATACTATATATCTAACAGTTCTAGAATGATTTTTTATGTAAAATAGAATACAAAGTCAAAATGGAAGAGAGAAATATGGTAGAATACTATATAACTGTATTCTATGTTATATTTCATACTATATAACTGTATTCTATGTCATAGTCTATACATATATAATGTATATTATTACATTACTATAGTATGAAATTATAATATAATAATATGTAACTTATAATGGTATATGTAATATATAGAACTGAAGGGTACAGGCAGGGACTATGGTTTTGTTTTTAGTTGGGACAGACAGTTTTGTGTTTGTGCACAAATGGTGTGTGTGTGTGTGTGTGTGTGTGTGTGTGTGTGTGTGTGTGTGTGTGTGTGTCTGGCTAGATAGGAACTAATCATTTGATCTCCCTTTCACCCAAAACTGAATTTGCAGGTGGCCTCAAGAATGATTAAGAGAGGTTTATATCTTCTCTTCACTGCAAAGTATGTCTGGCTGTCTAGTTGTCTTCCTCATTTCTCTGCATTCTTGCTACAAAAAAGATGACAATAGGACCCTTGGAAAGTCGTCTCAATTTTTCTTTTTCTTTAGTTGTACTTTTTTTTTAACCCTTGTACTTCGGTGTATTGTCTCATAGGTGGAAGATTGGTAAGGGTGGGCAATGGGGGTCAAGTGACTTGCCCAGGGTCACACAGCTGGGAAGTGGCTGAGGCCGGGTTTGAACCCAGGACCTCCTGTCTCTAGGCCTGACTCTCACTCCACTGAGCTACCCAGCTGCCCCCTTTTCTTTTTCTTTAAAGAAAATCATTCCCTATGTTTTAGAATATATACAAAGTATCAATTCCAAGGCACTAGACTGGTAAGGGCTAGTCAATTGGGCTTAAGTGACTTGTCCAGATTCATACCGTTAAGAAGTATCTGAAGGCAAATTTGAACCCAGGACCTCCTGTCTCAATGCACTGTCTCTATCCATTGTTCACTAAGCTGCCTCTCTCCTAGCCTTCTGAAAATACTCTCCATGCTACCTGCAGCCATTAAATTTGGGCCTTTTCATCTGTCTTCCATCTCTGTGTCTTCTATGCATCTATCCCAGTGCCTGCAAGTTATTGCTTAATATTGTCAAAGCTAAGTTTCTCATGCAAAATAGTTGTCTGATTGAGTTGATTCCTATATTGCAAATAGCTTTCTTTGAGCTAAATGTCCCCTATATGATCAATTTATGGATTCTGTCTGCTTTTACTAGATTTACTCTTTTCTTTTCTAAATGGGAACTACATGAAGGTGAGTTATTAGTACAATAGTCTAAGTTCCTCAGACTCAGAACATATGCAGAGAAAAGCATATGTCCTTGGGACAAATTTCTCTAAGAATTTTTAGAGACTGCTAGGAAAGAATTTTAAACCCAAGACTCATTTACCATTTATATGCTTCCACTTGGGTCATGTCTGAAAACCAAGGGTGAACTCCACACAGAACCAAGAGCCTATTGCCATTTTGCTGAGTACATTTGAATACTGTGCGCAGAGACATAACTAGAAATTTTGACACTCGGGACAAATTCTAACAAACATTCCTGGAAGAAGAGGCAGAAAAGATCCCTCAAGTCAACCTTTTAAATTTAAAGTTTAGTTCCTTTAAACATCCAGTCCCTAAAGAATAGGATTAATTCTTTAGGCTTATTTGAATGTAGAGAAAGAAAGGGGAAAGTATCATTATTTGGGAAGACTATGCTCACTAACCTTATTGGAATCCTTCTGGGAAATTGGGTATACACAACTCTCACATTTAGGCTCCTCACCTGAATAATGGTATATCATTCTAGATATCTTGTCTTCTTTTTTTCTGAAAAAGCCCCTCTAAACCAGAGCCATCCTACATCTCTTTATCTCTCTATCTGTCTGTCTATCTATCTATCTATCTGTCATGTAGCTAACAATCATCTATTTATCTACATACCATGTTATTTTCCCTCACATATATAGAAATATATTTATTGTTCATCCATTTTAGTCATGTCTGATTCTTTGTGATACCATTTGGTATTTTCTTGGCAAGATACTAGAATAGTTTCCCATTTTCTTCTCCAGCTCATTTGATAGATGAGGAAACTGAGTCAAACAGGGTAAATTGACTTTCCTAGAGTCATATAGCTAGTAAGCATCTGAGGCTGCATTTGAACTGAGGTCTTCCTGTCTCTAGGCCTAGTAGCTCAACACATTTTCCCACCTAATTTCCCCAAATATATCTATATCTACAAATAAATTTAATGCACTTCTGCATGTTCAGTTGCAAAGAATATAAATCCCCATGGAACTGATGACAAATAAATGACATTTTATAACAAAAATATAAAGCAAGTTTATTCCTCACAATATCTTACAACAAATCTGGCCTCAGATACTTCCTAGCTGTGTGACCCTGAGCAAGTCACTTAATTCCATTTGCTTATCCCTTATGCCTCTTAGAGTCTTTACTAACACAGAAAGTAAGAGTTACTTTTTTTTAATATAATACAACATTTTTGAGGTAGCAGCTGGCACAGTAGATAGAGCTCTGGGAATGGAAAAAGGAGTACCTGAGTTCAAATCTGAAACCAGACACTATGTGACCCAGAGCAAGTCACTTAACTTCTATTTGCCTCAGTTTCCTCAACTATAAATGGGAATAATAGTAGTGGATCATATGAGATAAATATTAGTAAAATGGTGGGACAGCTAGATGGCTCAGTGGATTGAGAGGCAGGCCTAGAGACAGGAGGTCCTGGGTTCAAATTTGACCTCAGACACTTCCCAGCTGTGTGACCCTGGGCAAGTCACTTAACCCCCATTGCCTAGCCCTTACCACTCTTCTGCCTTGGAACCAATACACAGCATTGATTCTAAGTCAGAAGGTAAAGGTTTTTTAAAAATTATATATATATATGTATATATATATATGTGTGTGTGTGTGTGTGTATAAATATATATATATGTATTTTATAGTGCCAGATATTTATTTTCCAGTCATTTTACAAATACATATATATGCATATATATATTTACATTTATTTACATTTTCCTTTTCTTCCCCCTCCAAAACCAAGTCTTGAAACACTAGAGAAATATCAAGAATTCTTATTCTTTCTGAGTCTTTCTGTGACCTTAATCCTCAACAAGTCTCCTAAGGCTTATGAAAATTTTCAGATAAATTATATTATCCTTAGGTACCATGGTCAGTTCAGAAGTAAACTCCACATCAGATGACTCCAAGCAATATGTATCTACCTACCATCTTTCCCCCTGTAAGGCAAAGAATCAGGAATGATCTTATTATTTAGTGGTAGGAGTGGATGGAATATGGGAAGTTGAAAAGGTATCAAGAATTTCGCCAAGCATACTCATGGACAAATTTATTAATAATAATAAACTAAAAAGGGAAGGGATGGGAGAGAGGGAGAAAACAAGGATCAAAAAATATCAGAAAACAATACTAAAAAATGCATTGACATATAATCTGGAAAAAATTATAAATGTAATTAGAAACATTTAATTAAAATTAAAATGCAAATGATTTTAATAATAACGATAATCTAACCTTTAGAAAGCACTTTATATTATCTCATTTGATCCTTACAACTCTGGGATGGGTGTTATATTATCCTCATTTTACAAGTGAGGAAACTGAGGCAGAGGTTGAGTGATTTGCCCAGGCTCACCTATCTACTAAGTGCTGAAGCAGGAGTCAAAGCTTGCTAACTTCAGATCCAATACTTTATCGGCCATGTGACCATTACTTATATACACTCACCAAATTAAAGGGCAATTAGGATAGAAGGAGGAAGAGTTTACACTATCCAAGGAGAAATGCCTTATAAACATCATCATGGTTGAAATACACAGTGGCACTAGATCTGAAGTCAAGGGACCTTGGTTTGACTATGAGATCTTGTGCTTACTAAGGGTTCTGAAAGTCATTCAGTGTATTTGAGAATTTAGTTGCCTCATCTGTAAAATGGAGATCATAATAACACTTGTTCTATCACAGTTGTGAGGCAAGGGCTTTGTAAACTTGAAAGAGCTATAGACTGAGACATTATTAGGGATCAAATAATACTCTGTGAATTTATACAGCCAGTATATGGGCATATTCTTCTGATCTGCTGGCATCAGCACCCATACATTTCACTTAGAATATAAGTTCAGCAGTGGAAATTCCACATGTAGTAGGCTAAGCTCAAGTCCTAGACACACATTAGATAGGTGTTTAGTTAGTTTGATGCTGATGCTAATTATTTGAATTTTTATGCTCTATTAGCCCAAGTCCAACCAAGGATCTCTTTACATCCACAAGGAGAGTTGAGATGTTGGCAATAGACATGAAGGATTAGCCAGCTTAAATCAGGATTTATCGAATGCCATCACTGCTGAACTACTAAGGAGCCTAGCAAAGGTATATACATTTCCCTCAATAAATCAAAAAGCAAGGAAAGAGGCAGCTAGATGGCTTAGTGAATAGAGTTTCAGGCTTGGAGTTTAGAGCTAGGTTCAAATTTGGCCGAAGATACTTCCTAGCTGTATGACCTTAGACAAGTCATTTAGACCCAATTACCTAGCCCTTACTGTTTGTCTGCCTTGGAACCAATACTTGTTCTAATTATATGACAGAAGATAAGGATTTTAATTTTTTTAAAAAGAGGTTGGTGGGACAAGAGTGAAAAGAAGCCATATTATATAGGTGGTATCCCCAAAAGTCTATAGTACAGTTTTAAGTTTAGCAGCCTAAAACATTACTAAGACTTTGGGAATATACTGTATTTGGTTTAACTTCCAATTGAGCCTCAGTTTCCAGTCTTGAGAATGTCTTAAACAAAATGTCCAACACTAATATACATTTGTGATTCACTAGTTGTTTGAAAAAACTGTCAATCTCAGAAATAAATCATATCATAAAGGGAGATTGCAACCATTCAGACTCATCTCAAAAAGCGAAATTAGCAGCCAATACATTATTTCCTGACAACCTATTTGCTAAAAATCTCAATCATGCATTTTTGCAGTAGATAGAAAACCAGATTCTTGACCTGTTAAGCAGTGTTAATCTTATATTTGGTGTCAACAGGATAAAATCCTTTTCTGAAGAACATTAGTAAATGAAAGGTAACAATAATGAAAACATTACAATGCAATGTGGAAATGTGATAGGGCACCTCTTCAAATATTAAAACTGCAGAAATCTTGTTAATCTCCCTTTTGACAATTTCCTCACTTTCTAAGAGCATACATTTATTTAGCACTAATATATTTAGACGGTGATAGCGCAAAGCATTATTTATTAAATTGATGGCACCAGGATGAAATAAACAAGAAGAGGAATGGAAGGAATTGTGTTGCTCCTTGTAATGGGCAAAGTCAAGAGAGCTATTAGTCTCAGATTTTTCATTGCGTGTTTTATCTCTTCAATATGAATGCTGCTATGTTAGGAAATTCCCCACTGGCATCCCTTTGTGATTGACAGCAATGGCAAGATTCTAGCTAGCTAGATTCCCTTCAGGGTGTATTCTCATGGGAACAGGGAACCAGTACAAGCTTTGGAGTCTCCAGCTTATCAGCTAGTCCTAAAAATTGGGGTTCATCAGATCTTACTAAGCTACAAGTTTGGGGTTTCTAGATTCCATGTTGACAAGTTTAACCAGCATTTATTTAAGGTATAGTCTATGCAAGGCATTGGGCCAAGAATGACATGGTACCTACCCTTGAGGAGATTACATTCAATTAAGGAAGGGGGATTGGCTTCTGCACCTCTAAACAGAATGCCTGAGATGAATGCTATCAAGTTATCCCTTCCAAACAAATGCTAATCATATTCCAGTTGGGATGTTTTTCAGAACAAAACAACTTAGCAAACAGAACTGCAACTCCATTTATGTGAAGACACCAGGGTTGGGATTGGAAAAACCACTACAAAAATAGTGGGGCATCTTGCCCTACGTTATGAACTAAAAAGATCTGAAAGAAATGTCCAAAGTATATTATTTATAGACATTTTCACCCTTTTATGAAGAGCAACCCTCTGATAAAAGAAACAAGTCAAAGATGGCAAATAATTCATTTCCTGGGTCCAGAGGAAATAGAGTACTTGGCATTGGATGCAACTGCTAGGGGCAAAATGAACAATTTCCTCTGGTTCTGAAACATGCATTTGTCAAAAACCAATGTGTCTGAAAATCCAGAGAATAAATGGAAGCTGTCTTGCCTAAAGAGATAACTTATAGGCACCATATTTGCCAATATATAGCACACAGCTCTAAACTCAGAAGATAGAAGGTAGATAAAAGGTGCAATTTACCCTATTATTATTATGTCTACATAAATCTATCCTTCAAGTCAACCATTCTGACTAGATTGGTGGAGTGATACATTACAAATTGCCAGTTAATTTAGACTTGGCCTAGTAGAACTCTTTCAGTGGATTTGAAAGCTACCACACCCTGCTGAATGACAAATATGTCTCTAAGAGAGAAAGACTGAATGACAAAAAAAATTAGGCAGGAAAGATGGCTAAATGTTTATTAGTAAATTGTGATGAATCAAGTCAGTAGCTTAATGAATGAGGAAAAGGGTTCCCTCCATGATAATGGGCTGCCTTTTTTCCCCTTCCATGAAAAAGGAAAGGTATAGATGTCTTTTTTTAATAGGAAAGGAAATTTAGAAAATGTTAGAAATATGGAAGAAACTAAAAGCAAAGAAAAAGGATAAAAAGGATAAGGTTATGAAAGGGGAAAAATCAATTTCTGTTTTCATGCCTGTGATTCTTTTTCTTTTGGAGAGCCTTAGAAAGTAGGAGCTCTCTCATATGTGCCACAGCTAAATGTGCACATAAATAATGTACAGTTTCTATTAAATCTGTTACTGAAGAGAATCCTCTCCATGTCATTTATATCATGGAGTTTGTATATAGTAAATATTGGTATGTGTTACACCCTGAGATTTTCCTGTTTCCTGTTCCTTATTCATCATTCTGAAGATATCTACATGAAGACTAGAATCCTTCCTCCTATACCTGAAGTCAGAATCTTGTCTCCATAGTAACTGCTTAAGAGTTACTAACCTAGGGTTATAAGACTGGCAGGTAAGAAACAGGTGACAGCCATTTAAGAGAATATTTTCATTTTGTTTGCAAGTTTAAGGAGTTATAGAATAAGGACAGATTTCCTTTAATTCTTACTTTAAAAAATAATATTTGTAATTACTAAGTGTGATGAAATTTTATATGAGGCATCTGTGGCTCCTGAAAATTAACCAAATTCTAAGGTCATTTTTCAGCTAGTAAACAAACCTAATCTGAACTCGTAGCATCATTTATTATCCATTAAAATTCAGTATTTAAGACCAGGGAGCAAGAAGACAGTCAAGAAGGCTAAGTCAAAAGGTTTGTATTACAAATTGGTTCTTTGTTATCATCTACCCCCAAGTCCTTTCCCTACAGTGCAGTAAGGAAAAGAAGGTGAAGTAGATAACACTTTTCAGTGGGTATCAGACACCTTAAGGATGCCACAACAGTTCAAGAGCTCCCACACCCCCACCATGTAGCTATTATTGATCCAATTACACTATATGCACATAGAGCTAATGTAACCCAGGGAATAATTTAGTTCAACAAGGATCAGTTAGGAAAGGGGAAAGAAGCAAAGGAGGCTGAGTGGGGAGATGGAGGAGGAAGGTGGACAGATCTTCCCTTTGGTCACAATATGTTGACCTTTGATGGAGGGATTTTTGAGGTGACAAAATTCACAAGATCTGCCCTTAATTAGAAGGTTTTTAATAGTCAGTATGTGTGAGGAGTAAGCTAGAGATTCAGTCACAAAAGACTAAAAGCATATTTCTGTAGCAGTAAGGTCCAGCTGAGATGTGAGTAACATAATTAGGCCTACTTATAACATGAATTTGTTGTAGATTCAGTTAACAGGGTTACATGACTTCCTCCAACAATTAAGCATCTCAGGTGTAGGAGCAGAGATGGAAAATGACTCAGTTGGGGCCTGGAAAAATATGAATAGCAACAGGACAAAGGAACAAAGAATTCAAGGGACAAAACAAAATTGAACTGGTTAACACAAAGATTAAGACTGACCAGGAAGAGAACAGGAAGAGGGAAGAATCAAGTGAATGAAGGTCATGGTAAGAGAAAAAAATGAGTTTAGTAGAAATGAGACAAAAGGTGAGATAGAAAGACTGGCAAAGCTATAATGACAAAAGATTTTTGGGATCCACTTTAGAGATCATGGAAGTGGTATATTTTGGAATGGTACTGAGAGTGAAGGTATAATTCTCTCTCTGAAAAAAAGACAGATGTTATGTAGGTCATGTAAATTCAAGATGCTGATATCCTGGAAGCCCAGAGTATTCAAAGGAATATCAAAATATATCCTAAAGTCTCCATATATAAGGTAAGGGATTTATTTGAATCAAAAAACTGTGAGCCACGCATTAGACTCCTCAAATGACTGGGTTCCCCCCAATAACCTTGAAACCAATAAATTACAGGAACAAAGTACTTCTTTTAGAAGGAACCTTAAAATAGAAATGAAGGATTTATAGCAACTTGGCCTGCAATAGCCTCTGGAGTCCAGCTGACCATGGTGTGTTTTTCTCTCATGACCAAGCTTGGACTCATATAGTCCCCACTGATTATATTCCTTCCTACCATTATGATATCATCTATCTCCCAAGAAGTTCCAAAAAAGAATGTGAATTGAAGCCAACCCTTTTTTATGTCTTCTGTTACATAAGCAGTGAATAGTTTCTATAACAGAAAAGAGCTCAATATCCATTCTACTTTGCTTAAATTCTTAGCCAGGGGTGAAGGACATTTAAAAAGAAGAGATAATGAAATTCCACATTCCCTCTTCTATGACATATATATATATATATATATATATATACACATATATATTTGTGTATATATACATACATATACATGTACATATATATATGTAAATAGTTGTTAACATGTGGAAAATCAGTGATGGTGAACAAAGGCTTAATTTCCTTGATCTTACCTTAATTTTTTTTTTCAGTTTCTGTCTTATTCCAGAATTATTCCATAGTCTTTTAATGGCCAATTAACTTTGAAAAAGATTGCTTTATACAACTGCCCAATATATAAAAAACCATTTGTATAATTCCTTCCTGAAAATACAGATTATCTCATTTAATCTTCTAAAAGGAAGGGAGGGCAGATAAAATTATTCCCAATATACACCTGGAAAACTAAGATTTAAAAGGTGAAGTGATTGTCTTATTAAAATTCAATGGTAGGGCTTCCGGGTTAAGATGGCGGCAGAGTAAGAAGCAGCTCTTAACCTCTCCTGACCGAAACACACAAAACTCCTCAAGGGGAGATAAAAACAAGTCCAGACGAACGGAGGAACCCCACAACAGGGCACAGCGTGGAAGGTACATGGAATCGAGACATTTCCAGGCTATAAAGGGCTCTCACTAAATTGCGGGCTGAGCAACCACACCACCCCCACCCCCTCCACACTCATCTATAGCTCCGAACCCAGCTAAAAAGAAATAGGGCAAGTTTGGGGCACCCATCAAGTTATCAGCAGCTCCGGGACCTGTTCCTGAGAGCAGCAAGACCTAGGACCCCATTAAGTCAAAAAACGCACGCGAAAT
>NC_058131.1:657119364-657161266 GCF_016433145.1 Gracilinanus agilis | reverse complement strand
CGAAAATATTCATAGCTGCGCTTTTTGTGGTGGCAACAAATTGGAAAAGGAGGGGATGTCCTTCAATTGGGGAATGGCTGAACAAACTGTGGTATATGCGGGTGATGGAATACTATTGTGCTAAAAGGAATAATAAACTGGAGAAGTTCCAGGCGAACTGGAGAGACCTCCGGGAACTGATGCAGAGCGAAAGGAGCAGAGCCAGAAGAACTCTATACACAGAGACTGACATTCTGTGGTAAAATCGAATGTAATGGACCTCTGTACCAGCAGCAATACAGTGACCCAGGACAATTCTGAGGGATTTATGGTAAAGAACGCTACCCACATTCAGAGGAAGGACTGCAGGAGAGGAAACATAAGAAAAACAACTGCTTGAACGCATGGGTTGGGGTGGACATGATTGGGGATGTGGACTCGAAACTACCACACCAATGCAACTACCAACAATTTGGAAATTGGTCTTGATCAAGGACACATGACAAAGCTAGTAGAAATGCGCATGGGTAGGGGGGGTGCGGGGGGGGGGGTTGAAGGGGAAAGGAGGAGCATGAATCATGTAACCATGTTAAAAATGAATATTAATAAATGTTAAAAAAAAAAAGAAAAGAAAAAAAATTCAATGGTAGACCCAGAACTGAAAGCATGTATCAGGACCCAAGTGCATTCCATCATGCCATCATAAAATATCCATTCTACTTTCTTCAGTGAAATGGAGTCAAATAATTCCCATAGCCTCATTTTCTTTATCTGTAAAATGAGGAGGTGGGACTACATGACCTCCAAGGAAAGTAAGCTTATTGAAGGCAAGAATTATTTCAGTTATGTCTTTGTATCCCAGCGCCTGGTTCAGTGCCTGATATATAGGAGTTACTGATGCTTATCAAATTTAGTTGAATCCAATTCAGTCTTATGATCCTCAGGCACTACTATTTTGCTGTCTAATATGCAAATACTAATTGAAAACAAAGGCATCATAATAAGAAGGAGACCATAAGGCAGTTTTATGAACACAGAGTTTGATTTCAAGGGCTCTGCTCAGAAGGATTTGTGTATTGAGACTCAAGGGACACTGTTTCTTGAACAGGTTAGCTGCTGAGAAAATAGGAGAGGGAAAGTATCTTCAAAAAGCAGACTCCTGCCTGCTGAACTATTCACTCAGCTTTGAGCTCTACCGCTAACACATGCTATTATGGCACCATTTGTCTTCAGCTTGCAATAATCACATTTAGCAAATATCGCAGAAGTATCCTTTAGAGGCTTGCCAGAAATTAGCAATGGACGACTGGCACTGCCTACTCCTGGGGTCATCTGAACCTCGGCTCTTAGAGTTAATATGTAAAGATGTGGGTGGTAATATAGAGCTCAAGTAGAGGAAGAATGAAACATGGATTATGTATATTATCACCCCATAAAATAGCTATCCCGTGGCAAATATTGTGTTTGCACTGTAAATCCAAATTACCTGAATATTAGGCCCCATCGCTGCCATCAGCATGAAACAAGCAGAGTGTCATATTGATGACCCGTCAGTCTATACCAGTCTTTCATTGTAATGAAATGATATTGTACCGAAAATAGGAATAATAGGTACTTTTTCATGAGATGCAATAAAGAGAATGTGCTTGGCTATTTACTACTCTACTTAGTATTGGGTTCTGAGCTGAACAATTGCTTTTATCTTTGGAAATTTAATATCTCCACATTTGACCTCCTCCCCTGCCATTATGGATATAACTTTTATCCTACCTACTAATAATTGGCAATAGGAGTGAAGATAGATCTTTTTGAATAAGACTGGGAGCTTTGTCTTTTTATTTATCCTATAGACAACTTGTTTATATTTCTTTGTATGTTGTCTCTCTCATTTATATTGTAAGTTCCTCGAGGGTAAGGACTGTCTTTTGCTTCTTTCTGTATCCCCAGTATTTAGAACAGAGTTTGGCATATATTTAATACTGATTGTGAGTGATTGATTGAAAAAAATCAATTTGATATTCACTTGAATTATTATCTTAATAAAATATTGATTGAATGATTAATTACCAGACTAATAACAATTTTGTTTCTCTGGATTAATGATCCTGAGATTGTGTCTTGAGTCTGTGTAATTAGAATCTGCTCCCCAGTACTCTAAATCCCAGCATCCCACTTTCATTCGCATATTATGTCCTTATGTTTTTGGAGATAAAGGTTGTGTGTGACCATGCCCCGCTCTCTCTCTTTTCCTATGAACATGGCTAGAAAAGCTTTCTTTACTCAGGCTTTTACTTTTGTTCTTGTATTTTTTCTATTTCAATTTATTATTAATAAATCATATAAGTGACATGAATAGGCAATTTTCAGATAAAGAAATAAAAACTATCAACAAACACATGAAAAAGTGTTCTAAATATCTTATAATTAGAGAAATGCAAATCAAAACAACTCTGAGGTACCACCTCACATCTAGCAGATTGGCTAACAAGACAGCAAAGGAAAGTAATAAATGTTGGATGGGATGTGGCAAAATAGGGACATTAATGCATTGCTGGTGGAGTTGTGAATTGATCCAACCATTCTGGATGGCAATTTGGAACTATGCCCAAAGGGCTTTAAGACTGCCTACCCTTTGATCCAGCCATACCACTATTGGGTTTATTCCCCAAAGAGATCATAAGGAAAAAGACTTGTACAAAAATATTTATAGCCGTGCTTTTGTGGTGGCAAAAAATTGGAAAATGAGAGAATGTCCTTTGATTGGGGAATGGCTGAACAAATTGTGGTATTTGTTGGTGATGGAATACTAGTGTGCTCAAAAGAATAATAAACTGGAGGAATTCCATGTGAACCGAAATGACCTCCAGGAATTGATGCAGAGTGAAAGGAGCAAAACAAGGAGAACATTATATGCAGAGACAAATACTCTATGGCACAATCAAATGTAATGGACTTCTCTACTAGCAGCAATGCAATGATCCAAGACATTTCTGAGAGACCTATGAGAAAGAACGCCATCCACATCTAGATAAAGAACTGTTGGAGTGGAAACACAGAAGAAAAACAACTGCTTGATCACATGGGTGAGTGGGGATATGATTGGGGATGTAGACTCTTAAACAATCATCCTAATGTAAATATCAATATTACAGAAATAGGTCTTGATCAAAGACACATGTAAAACCCAGTGGAATTTTGTGTTGGCTATGGGAGTGGGGGAGGAGGGAGAGAAAGAACATGAATCATGTAACCATGGAAAAAGTCTCTTAATCAATTAAATAAAATTTAAAAAATAAATCTTATAAAATATAATATTTGGAGTTATTGGACATTAATTTAACATTAAAACACACACACACACACACACACACACAAACACAGGTACTATCCCATTGTGTCACAATAGCCTTTAGAGAAACATTTAGAAAAATCTCATAATTTTGCACGTTTGTTCCTTTACCAGCCAAAGAATTTGTTCCACCTCATATACCTCAATATCTCTTCCTAATAGAATCAGAGAGGCAATGAAGTGTAATGGACAAAACAGTCAATCAGGAATCAAGGCTCCTTGGTTTGAGTCCCATCTTAGGTACTTTTTAGCTTTATGATCATGGACTTAATTGCTTGCCATCAGTTTCCTCATATGTTAGATGGGAAATAATGCCCCTAATATTGACTACACAGGATTGTTATAAGGATCAATGAGAAAATGAATATAAATGATTTTGCAAACATCAAAGTAGTCTGTAAATTTCAAGTACTATTACTTGGGCTTCATAATTCAAAGAGGGGTAAGGAAAGCCCTTTATAACTCTAGAGGTCATGAATACACAAATGTTCATTTTCATTTTGTGTATTGTTCCTGCTCTTGCTTCTTAATATCTCAGTATATTATAAAAAAGGATAATCTTAACTATCAGCATATAAGAACCTCTTTCAAAGTTCTCCTCAGGTCCTGGGCAGTTAGGAATTGTAATCATAGAATGATAGAGCTGAAAGCTGCTTAGAGATCATCTAATTCAACTCCCTCAATTGGCAGATGAAAAAACTAAGGTGTACAGAGGTGATATGACTTGTTTAAAATGGCAGATCTTAGAAAATCTAATCAAAGAAATGAAAAAAAGAGATACAGAAGAAAATTATTCTCCTTAAGAGAAACATTTTCTAGTGAAAAGTGCACTAGAATCAGGAGACTTGGGTTTAACCTTGATTCCACTATTCAGATATGGTCAAAACATTCCCTTGCTCAAGAGACTCCAGTGGCTCCCTATTATTTTCCAGATAAAATACAACCTCCTCTGTTTGGCACTTACAACCTTTAATGATCTAACTCCAAACTACCTTTCCAGGTTTATGATACATTACTCCTTTCATCTAAGCTAACCAGTCTCTTTATTCTCCCCAGTCTAACATTCTACCTTTGAATTCCCTGTCTTTGTACAGGCTCATGTGAAAGGAGAAGACTAAACTGTCCTCAAAATCCCTAGCTTTTCTCAAGACTCAGCTCCAGCCTGGCCTTCTAGACAGATTTCTGAATCCTCCTCTCAGTTTTTAAGACTTTCCCCTCTTAATAATTTGTATCCTATTGTATATATACTACATGTGTCCATACACCATATATATCTATATATTGATATTGTTTCACCCTAGTAGAAAGTAAGCTTCTCCAGGGCAACAATTTGTCTTTGCATGTTGAGTTTTAAATACATTGTCAATTATTAATAAAGGTTTGTCGAATGAACAAATAACCTAGCTATATAACTTTGGACTTCAGTTTCTTCTATAAATGCTCTTAATTTACTGTGGTTGTTGTTTTTAAGAGTTCTAACTATAGTATCCCCTGACCTTATTGATTTTTTTAACCTTGGGCATCTGGACCACTATTTTGGAAGATTTTTTGGTTTGTTTTTAGTGGTTTTGTTGTTTTTTAATTCTTGTTGTTTGGCATACCCTTTCCCAACCTCTTTCCTCCTAGAGCCAATATTTCTTGTAAGCTAACAAAAACAAGAGAAAACTGGCAGGTGCTTAGACTTGGGAACCACCCGAGGCAAAACCATAGTTCCAAGCAGCCTAGCCCCAATTACCAGTGAACTGTTTGCCAACAGTCTGTTGGGGGGACATGTGGAATTTCATAGCAGGTCTAATTAGTCAGCTCTGGAACAATCTGTACCTCTTAATCTCTCTGTTTTGGCCACCGTCATCAACAAAATCCAAAATTCAGCTTGCCATTCTTGGTCCTTGTCCAGGTTGATTAAGCCAGAATTCATTGTCTCATCTCTACTGATGAAAGAGCAGAACCCTCACTTTCTGACAAATGGAAAGCTTGTTTAGTGCAAGCTCACAAATCAGAAGTAGGTTTATAGATTCTAGTTTGCACAGTGAAAGGAAGGGCCCATTCACGCATTCCACTCCATCCCTCACAGACACTTTTCTCACAATGCTCTCCCACAACTACTGTGATTGAATCTGAGCCTTTGGAGTAACAGTGCTGCCCCATAGACCTATGTCCCTCAGAGATGCAACTAAAGATAGGAATTAGACTGTCCCCAAACATGGGATGTGATTGATCAAGTAATATTATTACTTAGCTCTTGAGATTTGCAAAGTGCTTGACAAATATTATTTTATTAGATCTGAGGGATCGGTACTATTATCTCCCATTTTTAGATGAGAAAACTAAAACTAGAAGAGGATCATTGACTTGCCCAATGTTACATAGCTAATAAGTGACTGAGACAGGATTAAAACTGCAGTCTTCTTTACTCCCAGTCCAGCACTCTATGCAGTGAACCCCCTTATGAACCACCTGTTAGTTACACACAGATCTTTGGGCTCCATAAAGGTGATAAATTTCTTCAAATGGAAACATCAAAAATATATACATTGCTATTGACTGACAAGCATTTATTAAGCAACCACTAAGTCCCATCCTTTGCACTATTTTTCCTAATAGCACTGAAGCAGAATTCAGTGACACTATTAGTGTTAGGAAGAAATAAATCCTTCATGAGAAATGTGAGCCAAAATCTGAAGACAGGAGTTGATATGGCTCAACTTAATTCACATTATAAAATTTCATTATTTTAAGTCAACAAAGTCTTTATCTTATCAAGATAAAACTGTTATTGGTGGCATTTAATTTTCTGGTTTAAAACATATTCTGTATCTTCTTTTTGTGTCTATGAGTGGTGAGAAATATAGGGTGAAGAAAGATGAAACTTGCCACGCCAGCATCTTTTCTTCTCGAGGTCTATGTATAAGCCAGATGCCACTTTAATTAATGATTCTTCTTCAGCCCTTTTATTGATATGTAACACATTACAGACCAGAGACAGAATATGAAGCTAATTTTTTTCTTGCACACAGATGCTCAATTTAAAAGAAATTCTGCAGTGAAACATCTTTTTTCTAAGTCTCTGCCTAGTTGTGTCAATATTTATAGAATAATATCCTGTGTCTCGCTATGGTGGGTTGATTGTTCTCCTTCCCTCAGAAGATTACTGCCCTTTGGCTTCAACCACCATGCATCACATAATAATTGCAATGTCCATGTCTCCTTTTTCATAACTCAGAAGAGCACATTAAAACACACAAGGAGGAGAAGTGCAAGATTTTTTTAAACACAGCTGCAAAACAGTGATATTTTTAACTTTTTAAACATCATAATATAATCTCCTTAAACTGAGCATAACAGGCTCATAGTTACATAAGTTCATAGAATTAGAGCTGAAATCTACCTTAAAAATCATTTAGTCCATCTCCCTCATTTTATAGGGATGGCCAGCTGGGATTTGAATACATGTCCTCTGACTACAGAACTCTTCCTATTATACTACTTCTTCAAGAAGTTATTATTGCTTCCACTCTTCAAATTTCTCCTACAATCCAATAGCTCTCATGCTCCCTAATTCAAATAAAAATTAATTCACTATAAAAGTCAACTATAAACAGATTTCAGGCAAATATATAGACTTTATATTACATAAAAATTTGTTTGGGTTCCATTTGGAATCAAGAAAATATTTCTTTCTATCTGGTTTTCTTCCAAGGTATCTGCATGAATACTGAGGACCAGAGACTTAGCCTGACTCTCATATCTATTTGTTGGTTCTTTGTCTTACCCTAAATTATTTTTTTACATGTTGCTGCCTATACTGGAATGTAAATTTCTTAAAAGTCAGGAACTTCTTGTTTTTAATTTTTGTCTTTGTATATCAAGGAACTAATAATATAACCTGGCGTAGGGAAAGTATTTGATAATTTTTGGTGAGTTAAATTGGGTTCTATATTTGGAAAGAAATCTCTTTGAAAGTGGGACAAAAATCACTTAATGACTATCCTCAGTAACAGTTGCTTAGTAAATGCTTATTGATTGATATAATGCTTTGTACTAACCACTTTACTCTCTGAGCCCTAGGTCAGAGGTGAAGAATAATTTTTGTTACTAAGAAATATTTTAGGGAGTCCTAGTCAGATTTCAAATTGGCTTGGAGGGTAAATATCAGAAAGGTAAAGGAAAGAAGTGATTTGACTTCCATCATCATTCATATCCATCTCAGGAATTTTCATTGCTTTTTCCATTATTCACATTTAATGTGTGTTATGTATGTGTGTGTGTGTTAAGAAGAGCCACCTCTAATATGAAATTGCAAATGGCAAAAAAGGAGAGGTAATTCATTTAAGATTCCTTCAAATGTCCACTAAACACAGAAGATTAATTTAAACTCTTCAACTCTAACATTGAAAGAGATGTACTTTGAACAGTAGAGTGATTTCCCCCCTAAATTTTTGTGTGATTGTGTTGTAATCATTACTGCAATGGTAGAAGGAGAAATGAAACTGTTATTTAAAAAATCATTTGAAAATTGCAACCATTTTACTCATCTGTAAGACTATATTTACAGATATCAGTCTATCTGGCCAAAATGACTGCTTGAAAGTAGGGAACCAGGATAGCTACCTCTAGCTACTCTAGTTAAATCTAAAAATAGCAACAAGCCAAATAATGATCAAGAAATTCAATGGAAAATTAGTGTGAGTAATTTATTTCCCCTTGTACTACATAAAAAATGTGAGAAACACAGATCAAAGGGGCTTCCACAAAATATCAACACCAGAATAAATACAATAGACCTTGACTTTCCTTGACTCTTACTCAACCATCCAGCACCACTGGTCTGCTTACTATTTCTCAAAACCAATTTCATCTCCCAATTCCATGGTGTTTTATATGTTTTCCTACATTCCTGGAATTTTCTCCTTCCACTCTGCCTCTGACTAGGATCCTTCAAGACTAAGCCCAAATATCATATCTGTAAGAGGCCTTTCCAAGCTTCCACATAAAGTCCTCCAATTGCTAGTGCCCTCTTTCTATGCCTTTCAAGTATTCTGCATGTGTCTTATATGGACATTGTTGTTCACATGCTGTCTCCCCAATTACCATGTGAGTTTCTTGAGGACAGAAACCATGTTTTTGCCTTTCTTTGTATTTTCATGATTTAGCAAAGGATCCAGAACACAGTAAACTCTTAATAAATACATGTTGACTGACAGGCTGTGGTAACCTTTCAGCATGACCAAACATCATCAGAGAAGAATATACCCTTCAAGGATCTATATTGAGAGGTAATGAGAGAAGGGAACAAGCCTAAAAAAGCCCCAGTGTGGTTGGAACCCCCAATGAGGACCAAGTATACCACTTGAAGCAACAACAACCAGTCGCAAAGGCAACACTAGACCACTACACCAATAGCTCATATCTTTAGCTTTCTTTCCTAAGGTACCAAAGAAAGAGCTGAATATTCAATACTCTGATACTCAAAGATCCAGTGAGAAGGGGGTTTAACTCCTGGATGTAGAGGTCAACAAAAGAAACCAGATAACCCAGATTAAGATCTGACAAGGCTAATTTCACCAACTAAAAGTACAAGAGAAGATGGAGTCTTCCCCAGCACAAAGCTCAAATTTGGTAATAAAAGCTATAAAGAACAAGCAGAAGGAGATGAAGATCACTGTGATGACTAATAATAGACCCAGATATACCCAAAAATCCAATCTAAAAATGAGAATATAACTGCATAACAATTGCAAAAGGAAGTGCAAAGTCGTATTTTTTCCACAAGAATAAATAAATATTATAAAAATAGAAGTAAAAGTAATAGATATACTGAAAATTAGAATAGACCAAACAGAAATCAGTGATTCCATGGGATAGCAAGAAGTATTATTTTTTTTAGTTGGGGGAAATAAAGAAGAAAATGTAAGGTGTCTGCTATCAAAAACATCTGACCTAGAAAATAGGTGAGGGAAAGATAATCTAAGAGTAATCAGAATCTCTGAGAAACACAATTTAATAAAAAGACTGGCATTACATTTCTGGAAATCATAAAAGAAAACTGTCCAAAACTATTAGAACCAGAGGGAAACATAAAAAGAGACAAATACTACAAAAAGAAGTCTTGGGACTTTTTACTAAACAAAATACAGAGCTTTGATATCACATGAAGTGATAGAAAAAAAATTGAAGGACCTAAATATCATAGTCATGATCACACAATACCTGCCAATTTCTACTATAAATAAGAGGCAACTTGTAATGCATTACTCCTAAAGACAAAGGATATGGGCTTTCAACTAAGAATAACTGACCCTGAAAAACTGAGTTGAAAAGAAGACTTTCAATTCCTGATGATGTTATATAGGAAATAATACTGCCATATTAAAATTAAAATATTAAGAACTCGCCAAAAACATGGCTGTACTCAGGATGGCTTTTATTATCAGTAGTTTTTCCTTACTTACTTACTTAAAATATTAAAATTGAATTAGATCTTTTAAATGTAAATTCAAAATTCAAGAAAAACTTAAAAGGTACTATATGAAAGGAGAGATGGTTAGCATTCACCTTGATAAAAATGCAAGAGGGCCTAGAGGCTTTTATAATACACATATAGTTTAGGCATTGCCAGCTACTCTGTGGCATCTAACTATGTTTTTTCTTAAAGAAAATACTAGCAAAAAGATTACAACAAGTGATCACAAGGATTATACACTATGTCCAGGTGGGATTTATACCAGGAATACAAGATTGGTTTAATATTAGGAAAACCATCAGTATAATTGACCATATCAATAATCAACCTAACAGAAATCACATGATTATCTCAATAAATGCTGAAAAAGCCTTTGACAAAATTCAACATCCATTCTTATTGAAAACACTAGAAAGCATAGAAATAAAAGAGTCTTTCCTTAAAATAATAAAAAGCATTTAATTAAAACAAACAGCAAGTATCATATGCAATGGAAATAAGTTAGAAGCCTTCCCAATAAGATCAGGAGTGAAGCAAGGATGCTCATTATCACCACTATTAGTTAATATTGTACTGAAAATGCTGGCTCTAGCAATTAGAGAAGAAAAGGAAATTGAAGGTATTAAAGTAGACAATAAGAAAACTAAACTATCACTTTTTGTGGATGATATGATGGCATTCTTAGAGAATGCTAGATCAACTAAAAATCTAGTTGAAATAATAATTTTAACAAAGTTGCAAGATACAAAATAAATCCACATTAAACATCAGCATTTCTATACATTTCCAACAATACTCAGCAGCAAGAGTTAGAAAGAGAAACTCCAGGGGGCAGCTGGGTAGCTCAGTGGATTGAGAGCCAGGCCTAGAGATGGGAGGTCCTAGGTTCA
The DNA here is from genome assembly GCF_016433145.1 of Gracilinanus agilis. Classification (NCBI taxonomy): domain Eukaryota; kingdom Metazoa; phylum Chordata; class Mammalia; order Didelphimorphia; family Didelphidae; genus Gracilinanus; species Gracilinanus agilis. The sequence goes on along the minus strand of NC_058131.1, from coordinate 657,150,585 downwards.
AATCTGGCCTCAGACACTTCCTACCTGTGTGACCCTGGGTAAGTCACTTGACCTCCATTGCCTACCTTAACACTCTTCTACCTTAACAGGAAGGTGAGGGTTTTTTAAAAAAAATTTTAAAAAGAAAAAGAAACTCCATTTAAAATCACTCTAGACATTATAAAATATTTGGAATCTATTTGCCAGGACAAACTCAAGAATGATAGGAACACAACTACAAAGCACTTTTCACACAAATAAAATTAGATCTAAACAATTGGAAAAACATTAATTGCTCATGGGTTGGCTGAGCTTATAAAATAAAAATGGCAACCATACCTAAATTAATTTACTCATTCAGTGCCATTTAAATCAAAATACCAAAAAACTATTTTATAGAACTTGAAAAAATAATATCAAAATTCATCTGGAATAACAAAAAATATCAAGGAACCTAATTAAAAAATGTGAAGGACGGTGGCCCAGCAGTACAAAACTTAAACTGTACAATAAAGTAGTAATCATCTAAACAATCTGGTACTGGCTAAGAAATAGATGAGTAGATCAATGGAATAGACTAGGAGTAAATGACCTCAGCAATCTAGTGTTTGATAAACCCAAATATCCAAGCTTTGGGGATAAGAACTCACTATTTGATAAAAAAAAATTGCTGGGAAAACTGGAAAACAGAATGGCAAAGATTAGGTTTAGATCAATATTTCACACCCTATACCCATGATGGCTAAGGAGTGGCATGCGTGCCCTGAGTACTGGAGGGGGCTGTTCTGCTCTGCTCTCCATAGTGCCTGAGGATATTTTTTGCATGCCCCATCCCTCTAACCAGCAGCCCATTGTGATTACTGCCAGCCTCCACTCTCTGAGGTAATGTGTGTGGAGGGGTGGAGAGGCTTACAGGTGGTTTGAAGGTGCAGTTTGAGCACGCAATCTCCAAAAGGTTTGCCAACACTGCCCTATGATTTAAACACAAAGAGTGATATTATATGTAAATTAAGAGAAAATAGAATAGTTTGCCTCTCAGATCCATGGAGAAGGGAAGAATTTAAAACCAAACAAGAGATAGAGAACATTACAAGATGTAAAATGAATAATTTTTTTATTTTTATTTTTTAGAAAAATTTTCCATGGTTACATGATTCATGCTTTTACTTTCCCCTTCACCCCCTCAAACTTCCCCCTTCCCCCCATAGCTGATGCACATTTCCACTGGTCTTAATATGTGTCATCTATCAAGACCTATTTCCATATTATTGATAGTTGCATTGGTGTCGTCGTTTCGAGTCTACATCCCCAATCATGTCTGCATCAACCCATGTGTTCAAGCAGTTGTTTTTTTTTCTGTGTTTCCACTCCTGTAGTTCTTCCTCTGAATGTGGGTAGCGTTCTTTTCCATAAATCCCTCAGAATTGTCCTGGGACATTGCATTGCTGCTAATACAGAAGTCCATTATATTCGATTTTACCACGGTGTATCAGTCTCTGTGTACAATGTTCTTCTGGCTCTGCTCCTTTCACTCTGAAAATGAATAATTTTGGTCACGTTAAATTAAGAAGGTTCTGTACAAACAAAACCAATGCACAAAGATTAGAAAGGAAATGACAAACTGGGGGGAAATTATAACAAATTTCTCTGATAAAGGTCTCATTTCTCAAATATATAAAGAATTAAGTTAAATTTCTAAGAATCCAAGTCATTCCCCCAATTGATAAATGGTCAAAGGATATAAATAGGTAATTTTCAGATAAAGAAATCAAAGTTGTCTATAATCATATAAAGAAATGTTCTAAATCCCTCTTGATTAGAGAAATGCAAATTAAAATATTTCTGAGATACCACTTCACAACTATCAGATTGGCCAATATGACAGTAAAAGAAAATGATAAATACTGGAACAGAAGTGGCAAAATTGAGACATTAATGCATTGCTGGTGGAGTTCTGAACTGATCCAACCATTCTGGAGGGCAATTTGGAATTATGCCCATAGGACTATAAAAGAATGTATGCCCTTTGATCCATTAATAGCACTACTGGATATGTATCCCAAAGAGATAAAAAAAATCGGGAAAGACCTGTTTGTACAAAAAATATTTATAGATGCTCTTTGTGGTGGCAAAGAATTGGAAACTAAAGAGACATTCCTCAATTGGAAAATGGCTGAACAAATTGTGGTACACGTTGGTGATGGAATACTATTGTGCTATAAGGAATGACGAACAGGATGCGATTTCAGAAAGAACTAGAAAGACCTTCATAAATTGATGCAGAGTGAAATAAGTAGAACCAAGAGATCATTATATACAGTAACTGCAATATTGTGAAATGACCAAATGTGATAGGCTTTGTCACTAAGAGCAATACAATGATCCAGGACAATTCTGAGGAGTTATGAAGAAAAATGCTCATCTACCTCATTTAGGAGAACTGTGGGAGTAGAAATGCAGATGAAAATATATGACAACATTTGTTCATTTGGGCATATGTTTTAGGATTTGGATTCTATAAGATCATTCATTTACAAAAATGATAAATATGTAAATGTGTTTTGTATGATAATACATGTTTAACTCAGATTGAATTGTCAGCTCTAAGAGCAGGGAGGGAAGAAGGGAGAGAAACAATATGAAATGTATGACTTTGGAAAACTTATGTGGAAATTTGTTTTTAAAATAAAAAAATTATTTAAAAAATATAAATTTGTTTAATTTATTAATTAGGAGGAAAGAAAGTAAAGTTGGTGCAGAAAGACAGAGAGAAAACAACTACTTATCTAAGAGTGCATAGAGGAATAAAGAATATAGCTGAAAAGGAATCAGATAAGGAGGACAGTTTTGAGAGTATCAGGTTCAATTTATTATTTTCTTTCAAAATCATGTGGCATAGAATAGAGATTTATGGGAGATACATTCATAGTATGATATGCAATCTTCTTTTCATGTTCTACTTGCTCACATTGTACATGGGCTCCTAAGGTGAGAGAGCCTAAAAATTTTATAATTACCAGTGAAAATAAGCCATCCAAATTGCTGGTGGGATCTATCTAATTTCATGTCTCTTGTGCTCTTCCAGGTATCATCTACCAATGTAGTCTCTTCACTTCTCAGAGATATAGATTCCTCATCTATAAATGAGATGGTTTGTTTCTGTTTCAAGGAGAGCAATATGTCAAACAATCCATCACCTACCAGATAATCCTTTGTTAATGAGACTGCATATTCTTAGCTAGATGAGGCCTAGGAGAACAGACACATAATCTGTCTCACTTGCCCTACTTGCAGACTTTCAACCTTAAGGGAAACTTCTAAACTTGTCCTTTGAGAACAGTTCACCATGTTGAGGTATTGGAGCAAGATTTTTTTTTAATTGCTTTAGAGAGAATTCATTTGTTCTAATAGGAAATATGTAGCTTTAAGAGATTTTTTTTTACTATATCTGTGATTTCACTGGCATAAGGAACTTTCAATGAGAAACTACTCTGTCAATGCAGAAGAGCAACTATTCTGCAACTATTCTTCTTAGAGAATGACTTGGGGGCATTGCAAGGGTATGTGCCTTGCTGGGTCACACAGGTAGTACACATCAGAGAGATCTTGAACTCAGGTATTTCTGGCACTGAGGACAACCCTTAATTCACTAGTTGACAATACCTTTAATAGATATTGAGAGGAAATGAAGAAAAAATGATTACCTTTACCCTTCCCCACCACTTGCTTCCCCACAATAAAAAGAGCCATTAAGCTTTGCTTCCCACAAATCACATTCTTCCTTCAGCAGTGCTTTTCCTGAGTCTCATCCTTCTTTCTTATCCCATGACCAAGAGCATCTCTTTTTAAATGCTTCTTTAAAGAAGTTTTCAATAATTTTCCCTTTGATTGGTCAGGTGCTAGTCAAAGTACTTTAATCAATCTCCTCTAAAATAAAGCAGGGCAGTAAATAAGTAAATGAGTTTATCGAAGTCCATGGTTGCAGAGGAGGATGTGTTAATGATGTGATTTTTGTTCATTAGTTTGTCATTAGTAGCTGCTAATATACTTTTATGCCCTTCCCATCAGGATAATATTCATGTTTATGAGGCATCACAAAAATATGCCTTATAAACACCTTTGTTAAAAGCAGACAGCCGTTGTTTTAAGTAGCTATCAATGAAATTTGATTGATTATATAAGCTCTTCCTTTAAGGAATTAAACGTTCAGAAAAACAAGAACTGTTCCTCTCTAGTTCGGTTTTCTTACTTCATTTCAATTCAACAAAAGGAGATTGTTGATGGAGATGCAGGTATAAGGATCCACTTGGATAAAATAAGGGAAATCAGCCTGCTTTGCAAAGCTGTGGAGAGACCTTGTGACCAAATTTCAAATCCCAATGTCACCAATGGTGAATTCAAGAAGCACTGAGAGCCAAGAGACCTGGATTCTAGTCCTAATTTTGCCACACAAAATGTGTGACCTGGGGCAAACCCTCTCTGGACCTGTTTCATTATCTGTAATGCGCAAAAATGAACTAAATAACATTGAAGGTCTCTTCTAGATCTTTGATTTTATGATAAGGATATATTTCTCTTTTTAGGGAGATGGAAGGCAGAAAGGAGGGAAAAAGGAAGAGAAAATAAGCATTTGTTAAGTGATTACTATGTGCTAAGCACAGTACTAAGCTAAACACAGTACTTTACAGTTATCTCATTTGGCCCTCACAATAACTTCACGATAAGGTAGGTGCTATTATTAACCCCATTTTACTGTTGAGGAAACTGAGGAAGACAGAGTCACTTGCCCATGATTACAAACTAGTGTCTGACACTGGATCTGAACTCAGGTCTTTCCTAACTCAATTCCCAATCCTCTATGCACTGTACCACCTGGTTTTCTAAAAAGTAGAAGAGGGATGGAGGATACAAGTGGGGTACAAAGCACAGAAATAAATGTGGGAATTTAGGGGATAGACTAAAATGGGGTGGGAAGAATTGCTATATGGCTTCCTTGAAAAGGAATTTAATTTATTTAATTCATTAATTAACTTGTTAATTATATGCATCTTCTTAACTCCACAGGAGCAGGAAGCCCCAAATTGAAGAGCAGTTTGTCAAGGAGTAGTTGAAGAACTTGGAAAGGATGATACTTGGCTTCACTTATAGCTCTTGAAACATCTGAACTCAAGTCTGTAAGAGACTTCCTGGAAAACCTCAACAGGTACTCTTCAACTGACTGTCTTTTATACTTCTTTAAGGAAAACTTGAATCCCATTGAGATAATCTCATAGTTCAGTGTAGGAGTAGGCAAACTATTGCTTATGGTCAAATCTGTTTCCTGGCCTATTTTTATACAGTTCATGAGCTAAGAAATGTTTATATTTTTAAGTAGAAAAAATGTTATTTTAAAATGCAAAAATCATCCTTAACTTTCAGGCATTGTGAAAGCACTCTGCAGTCTGCTGGCTATAGTTTACAAAACCCTGCTGTAGTAGGAAGAGAACCAGCCTTAGAGCCAAGTGTATCTAGATTAAATTCATTCTGACACACATAATGACTGTGTTACCTTGGGCAAGTCACATAGTGTCACTCAAACTATTATTGCTCCAAGCCACTCTCCAAGATAATCAATTTCAGAGAAAGTACAGATTTATATTGGTAGAGAGAAGTTGTCTCACTGGAATTTCCCTTCAACAATAAAATCACAGATTTGGACCAAAGGGGAAAAAGCATATAAAAAAACCCTTCCTGAATTAGCCCAACTCTAGCCCCTGTGAAGTTGTGGAAGGTAAGCCTCTATTCCTACCAGATTCAGGCATGTTTCTAGGAGAGCGAGATTTATGAAAATCGAAAAAGCATTCACCGCATCAATATTCATAGTCTCACTGATACCCTTCAGTACCTCAGCCTTCCTGCAGCCTCCTTCATTAATAAAATATTAAAGCTTCAATCACTGTAATTACTTTGCTTACTTAGCTGAGAAATACATTTGCCATGGAAACATTACACAGGTTCCTGGGTCAGAAGGGAGGAGTTGGAAGAAAGAGTTTCCATCAGATAACAAGGAAATGGCTTCATTTGCTCCACCACCTTTCCCTGTATATATTGAGACCCTCATGACTGTGGGGTCTGATAGGTATTAAACTGCACATTTCAATGAAGCCACATGGAAAGCCATTGCCTAGTAGAGAAGCAGCTGCTGAGTGGTGGAAAACTGAACAGAAGGAGCCAGAAGACCTGTGTTTGTATAAAATCTTTGTCTCTAACCAGCTCTTTGACCTTCAGAAAAGCATTTGGCCAATAAGACTCAGTTTGTTCATCTATAAAATGGGAAAAATAATAGCTTCTATTACCTAACAGGGTGGAGGTGAAGAACAATTAAGATAATGTGACAAACTTTTAAACTATAAAGGACTATATAGATGTCAACTCTTAGCTAAGAGGGTATTACCAAATTCCTTTATTTTTCCAGTGGATAAAAGAAGACTACCTTCATGACTTGGAATGTCAATTTTCATTTCATGGATGGGTCTTCCTAGATAAGACCCAGTCCATGCTGAAGTATATTGCTTATAGATATTACCCACCAGTAAGCTGTCACTGTACTCTGTGCCTTGTCCTATTTGCTTTCAATTATCGATCTCAAATATCTAAACTCTACCATCTCATACAATATATCATGTGGTGGTCATTTGGGGTATTAGATCCAGAAGGGCCAAAGATGGAGAATAAAGTTCCAAACAGCAGATTAAATTGAACATTAGATTACCACTTGATTTAAGGAAAACCTTTCTACATGTTAGAAGTGTAAAAGGGCAGGATTGAGGTCTTTGGGAACAAATGGGCTCCTTCTTAATTGAAATCGTCAAGCCAAGACTAAGGAACCATGTACTGGCAATTATTGGCCACTAAAGGACCCTTTGTTAGATATAGGTTAGATTAGATGACTTTTGATGTCTCTTCCAAATCCAAGACTGTAGTTCTATGAAAAGAGGCCCTGGCTCACTGAAAGAGCTATCAGGTAGGCAGACTCAAAATACAAAAAGAGTTTCAAGAACTTCAGAAGTCAGCTCTTAGCATGTTAAAACATGGACTTGTAGGGTATTTTTTTCATATATTATTAGTTAGTGTAACATATGATAAGCTCTAAACAATAGTGATAATATATATAGAAATAATTCAAAAGGAAGACTGGACCCAGAATAAAGACAATGACCTTTTTCCCCCTAGAGAACAGACCAAACATACATTTTCCACTCATTGGAGAAAGAAGGAACTATGGTGTCTAGAATGATACATGGGATTTCAGGTGTGATTATTTTAGATTATAAATGATTGATTTAGGACTGGAAGGGACTTCAGATATCTAGTCCAACTCCCTCATTTTACAGATGAGGAAGCTACAGAAAAGTGATTTGATCAAAGTGACAGAAATAATGAGAAACAGAGCTAGGATGTGAACACAGGTCATCTAGTTGTCTTGTTACTTCACTATGCCTCTTGGTCAGTTTTAATCATTTTTCTTTGTTCAGTGGTGTATGTGTGTGTCGTTGTGAGTTGTGTTTTAGGGGATAAAGGATGTGACTAATATAATAAATAAAAAGTATTGACAGAACCTATAAATAAAATAAAATTTTAACATTGTACTAGTTTTCCTCCCTCTAGGTGGGTTCATGTGCAAATGTACACAGAGCGGGAAAAGGCGAAAGGGGGAGGGGAGTGAGACAGAGACAGAGACTTAGAAACATGGGGGGTGTAGGAAAAGAGAAAGGGAAAGGGAAAGGGAAAGGGAAAGGGAAAGGGAAAGATCCAAGAATCAAAAAGGGAAGAGATCACAATAGGGTGAGGTGGTCATGAAAGACTGTGGAATAGGTGAGAATTTTTGCTTATGCTGTCCAATCAGTTGCTATGGCTGAGTATCTCCCTATCCAAGAAATTAATGCTATAAACCTAAGGACACAATTCACACCTGTAATGGGAAAAGGATAGAGAGAGAATGATATTTGAGAGAAGTAGAAAGCTATCTTTAAGGTACATACTAGGAACTCGTAGGAAAGGATCTTAGCAGGCAGAAGGCAGAGGAGGAACAGTTTGGAAGTGACAATTGGGAGAGTCAGCAATTTCCTGGAGGAAGTGGTTGGGTTTTTTCCATCTTGAAGGGTGGAGGAAAGGTGGCTTTTTTGGAATTTAGCTATCTCAACCTTACTATGGAGGAGAAACCCCTAAATCCAGTTTGGAGGTACTCTGTTTGACTGGGAATATCTAGAAAAGGATCTGACCATACCTGCTGTGCTTTCCAGAAGGGTTTTTTTTAATCCTGTCAGATTGGCTCTGAGGTTTTACCTTGGCTCAGACCCCCTGGGGTGAACTTAGCCATTTGAGAGCAATCCTAATGGGTTTTGGAAACAGCTTTTGGACTATATCAAACTAACTATTGAGGGTCATAGATAGGTAGCTTGTCATTTAAAATTATTGTAATCCATGGGAGACTACGTATCTCCCAAGGCTCCCTGCTACAACTTCCCCTGACACCTCCCACTTCCTTTGTGGGAGGTGTTGGAGAAAGTATAAGAGAGAGGTTTTTGGCACCTTTTCACTCTCTCTACCCTGGAGGCTCTCGAGCCTGGAGGCTGGCTGACTCTCTCTACCCTGGACCCTGTGGAGCCTTTTTTCCCTTTTATCTAACTCCTAGTTTTCCCTAAACCTTCTCTTTTCTAATTTAAATAAAACCTAATTATTCTAAATCCTAAATTGCTCTCTAATCTTTTATTTGAACCCTGAAGGACTCTGGTCAATTTCCCCAAGCTGGGGCTGGGGGCTGCTACCTTTTCCCTTCCTCTACCTTCCTCTCTCTGTTCTCCCATCCATCCTTCCTCCTACCTTTCTATCTATCCTCCCTTCAGCCCCTCACTGTAGCTTAGTCAGCTTTTCTGGAACATCTACATAGAACTAGGGGGCTGGTAAGTTAGTCAGAAGACTGGAAGGCTTCCTCTTGCAAGGGACATAGCGGGCTTTTTGGTGACTAGCTAGATCCCTTAGAGTTAGGGCCTCCTTGTTCTGATCCTCAGTTTGTATCCCCACTTATAATAAAAGAGATCCTGATTTTATATATCAATTGTCTCTAAGAAATTTGTGCAACTGGCCCAGTGAAAGAAAGTGATTCTTTTTCACCCTCACTAACCAGAAGTTAGAATACCCAGAAATCTTGGCTGGGTATTCAGAGAGATCCCTAAGTGGATCTTCCACTATCTACTCTGGGTCTCTATCTCCCATATATCTCTTTTTAACACCCAAAATATAAATTCCCACAAAATCAGAGTCCAAAGTTTCTCCTACATCTCACAGTAAATAAATAACCTTTTCCTGGGCAAAAGTTACACTCTTTATAGCCATGAAGTAGGCTAATCCTGCTCTCTCCTCCTCTAAATATCCTACAAGATTTCCCCTCCACCCTAATCCTAAAACAACAAAGTCTATTTTTTGTTGCTTTAGTGTTATCTTTAAAATGACCATTCAGGGGCCTGTTATGCCTTTTTTTTAATATAAGCCTTTTCCATATCCTTTCTGAATTTGTGAGGCCAAGACACTCATATGAGTTCATAATACAACTACATAATAGGTTTGAGAGTACATATGCTTACCAGAATACCCAATTCCATAATGATCACTTAAACATACATGCATTCATTCACAGTGAAGTATTAATGATTCATAAGGTTTATAGTGGTAATGATAAACCTATGATACGTGTGTCAGCATTGTCATACATAGCCATTTTTTATGACACGCAGCTGCATGTGGCTGCATACAGAGAAGTATGGGGCCACATACTGAGGATGAAACATTTGCTGTAGTGTAGTGTAGACATTTTGTGCACTATAGATGACAATTCTCCTAATATTAATTTACCTGTTTTGATTTATTTATTAAATACAGTTATATATTGCAATTATACATTTTTGTTATTAAACTATAACTATTGCAAAATTATGATTTTTTTTCTCGAAGTGACACACCACCTAAGTTATGCTCAATTTTTTGGCAAATTTTGACACACAAAGCTCAAAAGGTTGTCCATCACTGGTTTATAGTATGACTCTTTCTAGAAGTTATTTTCATTTCCAAAGAAGAAAAAGCTTTAAACCAAAGATCCAAATTCCTTTTGGTGCAATTCTAGAAAAAGAGATAATTAAGGGCAAGTAATTCTGAAATCAAAATTTGTAGAAAACCTTTACTTGCACAACTTCATTACACTCTTACCTCATATCTCAGTGAGTGGTGCAGCCTCTGTACCATTCCTCGGTGGATAGGTGCTTAGTCATCATAAGCAAATTATTTAATTTCTCTGAATCTTAATTTACTTGTCTGTGAAATGGATATATTAATCATTACAGTAACTTACTCATATCACTATTGCAATTCATTAAAAGTCCCCAATTTTTTCTGATTACTGACATTTCCTACCTCTATCTTATACTTGTGAAATTGATTTTCTGAAATCAATTAGAAGATTTTACATTGACCATTAATAAAGTTCATCTTATTAGAATCATTCCAATGTTCTGATTTATAAGATCTTTTATTTAAATTCTGATTGTCATGTGGAGTAATAGTGGCCAACCTCACACTTTTGTGACATCTATAAATTAAATGAGCTTACCAAGTCATCGATGAAAATAGAAATAGCACAAAGACAAAGGCAAATTCTTTGGGAACTCTATTGGAGAATATCTTTATCAAACTATTGAGATCATTGCTTGGGATCCAACCATTCTAACAATTCCAAATCTAACTAACTGTATTTGCTAATTGAAACATTTCCATCTTATTCATAAGATGCTGTCAATGTTTCATTAAAATCCTAGGAAAATCTACAGATTTACCAGATCTATAAGTTTAATGTAGGGATTGGGATATAGACTGAACCTATGATTTCATTACTGTAAAGAACTCCTGCCTTTTTTTAAAAACTCCCTTTACCAATAAAGGTCAGCACTTTCTCTGTAATATGTAGTTTTCCACAGTTGTCTGGAATTCTGAGAAATCAGAGGACTCACACAGCCTTTCAAAAAAGAAAATTATACTAATTGGACATGTTCTAATAAGACTTCTTTATTATCACTTCCTTTTCTAGATGTTTACTCATTATCCCTTTTTAATATGTACTGAACTTTCACCATGAATCAAGATAAAGTTTTCCATTCTGTAATTTATGGTTTCTATTCTCTTCCCCTTTTTGAAAATCAAGACATGTATTACTCCAAGTATCTGTCCTACACAATCTTCCATAGTTCAGCTCATCTTTCACTTCCACCAATTTCAAGATAGTTTGTCTGTTTAGTGACTTCATCTCACCAAGACAAGTTGTTCTCAAGCTGATGTTTTCTTGCTATATTCTTGCTATAAATATCAACTCTCTGTTTGCCCCTTTTGTTCTATCTCCTCCAATCCAAAGTTAATTCACTTTTGTAGAAAAAAACTGAAGCAAAATAAAAATTATGGGGTTCTCCATTCTCCATTACATTAGTTATCATTGTCCTCCACATCCTGAGCAATGATTATATCACTTCTTTGACCTTCCTCTCTTTTCCAATATTGTCCTGGGCAAAAAAAAAATAAACAAAACTTGTGTTTAGTTTTCCTTACCAGTCCAGCCTCATTAATGACCTTATTAATTCTTGATATGTCTATTCATTCTCTGGCAAGAATCCTTGTTTCCATCTTCTTTATTTTTAATTTAAAAATCTAAGTTTGTTGGTGAGTTCCCTGTGTATCCACATCTGTCTCTTTAAGTATCTTTTCTTTAGATAATGATTCACTTTTTAAAAAATTTGCATGATCTCTCATTATGTCTTCAGATTATTCAGGCACTGTTTGGTTTTAATTATTTTTAATTACTTTTACCCCTCTCTTTTTCTTTCATCACTATTTTATTATCTTTATCATGACTTCCATTCCCTATGAAAAACATAATCTTCCTCTGTTAAAAAGTGGTACAAGTTTTCTGAGAGTAAAAACTGATACTTTTTCCTGGGCTCTTATCTACACTTGCAATATGGTTTGCTCCACCAGATTACACAAGTGTACTCTTAAAACTACATATTAGGACAGATTATTCTATTCCCAAAATGAATATGAATACAAACATTTTCTATTCCTCTGAAAAATTGAACAAGATATTTCTGTGCTATATAATGTCCAAGGATATTGCTTATCTCTAAATAGAAAATAGTCTCTTGTCTAGACTGAAGGGTGGTATTAGTGTTTCTGGTTCTTCCAATAAAAGCCTGTATTGAATTTGGAACTCAAAGGGACAAAGTTGCAGACACACTTATCTTATTACAATTACAGAGTTATTGAATAATAGACAAACCATGTGGACATACTCATACAGAAAAGATACAGAAAGACATGTACAAACTGCTTTGCTGTCAATTATTGATTATCTCTGTATTTGGGCCAAGGAAATGAATTTGCATTAATAGCAAATTGTCTCTCTCCAAATAATAGCCTAAGCAACACATTTTCTATATAAGTTAGGGGGCTTTGAGATTTTTTACATTTTAATTGAATTTTTCCCAATTACAAAAAGCAATTATTAATATTTAGGTTTTTTTTAAAATTTGAGTCTCCAATTTTCTCCCTCATCACACCCTCGCTCAGTTGGTAAGCAATCTGATATAGATTCTACATGTGCAATCATATAAAAAGCATCTTTCAATATCAGTTGTATGTGGAAGAAAACAAAAAATGGTGAAAGAAAGTGAAATCTAGTACACTTTCGTCTGGATTCAGACTTCATCAGTTTTTTTTTCCTCTGGATGCAGATGGAGTTTTCCATCATGAGTCCTTTGGGATTGCCTTCAATCACTATATGTTTAAGCATAGCTAAGTCATTCAAAGTTGTTCATCATACAATGTCACTGTTACTTTGTGCAATGTTCTCCTGGTTCTGCTCACTTCACTTTGCATCAGTTCATGTAAGTCTCCATGGTTTTTTAATTATCCTGCTGATGCTGTATTTCTTGGAAAAGGTTAAGAAACAAGGGAAAGGAATATAAAGAGGGAAACTATAAATAAGTTAAGTGAACATAGAATAGTTTACTTGTCAGATCTCTGGGAAAGGAAAGATTTTAAAACCAAGCAAGAGTTAGAGAAAATTACAAAATGTAAAATTAATTATTTTGATTACATCAAACTAAAAAGGTTTTGTACAAACAAAAACAATGTAGACAAAATCAGAAGGGGAACAACAAATTGGGAAAAAATCTTTATAACAAAAAACTCTGACAGGGGTCTAATTACTGAGATATACAGGGAGTTAAACCAATTGTATAAAAAATCAAGCCATTCCCCAATTGATAAATGGACAAGGGACAGAATAGGCAATTTTCAGATAAAGAAATCAAAAATATCAATAAGCACATGAGAAAGTGTTCAAAATCTCTAATAATTAGAGAAATGCAAATCAAAACGACTCTGAGGTATCACCTCACACCTAGCAGATTGGCTAAAATGAAAGAAGGGGAGAGTAATGAATGCTGGAGGGGATGTGGCAAAACTGAGACATTAATGCATTGCTGGTGGAGTTGTGAACTAATCCAACCATTCTGGATGGCAATTTGGAACTATGCTCAAAGGGCTATAAAAGAATGCCTGCCCTTTGATCCGGCCATACCATTGTTGGGTTTGTACCCCAAAGAGATCATAGATAAACAGACTTGTACGAAAATATTTATAGCCATGCTTTTGTGGTGGCAAAAAACTGGAAAATGAGGATATGTCCTTCAATTGGGGAATGGCTTAACAAATTATGGTATGTGCTGGTGATGGAATAGTGTTGTGCCGAAAGGAATAATAAACTGGAGGAATTCCATGTGAACTGGAAAGACCTTCAGGAATTGATGCAGAGTGAAAGGAGCAGAGCCAGAAGAACATTGCCATAGAGACCAATACACTGTGGTAAAATCAAATGTAATGGACTTCTGTACTAGCAGCAATGCAATGACCCAGGACAATTCTAAGGGATTTATGGAAAAGAACCCTACCCATGTTCAGAGGAATAACTACAGGAGTGGAAACACAGAAGAAAAGCAACTGCTTGAACACATGGGTTGAGGCAGACATGATTGGGGATGTAGACTCGAAACTACCACACCAATGCAACTATCAACAATTTGGAAATAGGTCTTGATCAATGACACATTTTAAAACCAGTGGAAATACGCCTCACCCATGGGTGAGGGGGTGGAGCTCGGGGGTGAAGGGGAAAGTAAGAGCATGAATTATGTAACCATGTTAACTTTTCTAAAAAATAAATATTAATAAATGTTTAAAAAAAGAAACAAGGGAAAGTTTCACTGACATTAAGATTAAAAGTAATTTTTAAAAAATCAACTCTGTACTAACTAGAAATTTATATAACATCAATTTTGAGATAATATCAGAGAGAAGGTACCAGCATTAAAGGGATTTGGCGAGGCTTTCTTATAAAAGTTGGAATTTTGGCTATGATCTGAAAAAAAACAAGGGGGCAGAGATGAGAAGGAAAGACATTTCATTTCATATAATTTTAAAGGAACCAGGAATTAGTTAATTGGATTTGACATATAAGTTAGTATATGATAAGTATTCAAAAAGAAAGGAACTCATGGGAATATACTCTCATCCTTCTCTCTTTTGAGCTTTACTATTGATCTTTTCTATTGTAAGGACAGCTTCTCTCCATTTTATACAAAACTACATCTTATTTTTTATGGAATCATTTTCAAAACTCTGCCACCAGCTTTTGATATTCATCATACTCTGTGCCATTCTATGTATCCAACCTAATCCATTATTAATTTACAAAAGGGAAACCTCCTCCTCCCCTGACCCTTTCCATCTCCACTTGACTCCTCATTGCCCCATGACCACATAAACTGTGCTCATTCTGACTTCCACACCTGAATAGCCTCCATTCAACCTCATTATAACCCAGCTGTGTTCTCTCATAGATTCTGTGTTTATGTGTAAAACCATAGATTCATTGGATTTGAGAGCAAGAAGAAGGCGTTGAGATCATCTCATCTAGCAATCTCATGGTATAGATGAGGAAACAGTCTCAGAGAAGTAAACTGATTTGCTTCCATTCTTATAATAATTCTGAAAGTGCACTTTACTTGCATCCTGAAGTACCCTCTTCCTTCCTTACTCAAAATGAATGAATGAATGAATGGAGGTAGGGTGGAAGCATTCATTAAATGCGATATGCCAGGTACTATACTAAATACTTCAGATGCAAACAAAATAATGACAATACCTATTCTCAAGGGGCACTCATTCTAATTGGATGAGATAGCACATGTAGGAGGGCTCAACTGCAGTGGATAGCTAGGGCCAAGGTTCTTTGGGGTGCATTTATATATCAAATGTCTATGCCTGGGAATTTAAAGGACCCATTGTCACTAGACTGTTGAATAATTAAGGGTTTTAAAGCATAAGAAGGCTGTAAAAATAGGAAAGGGTCAGCTTGCAAAGAACTTTAAGTGTCATATCAAAGATGCTAATTTTTTTTTGTTTGAACCTGGGATAACTGGGAGCCACTGAAGTTTATATAGTAGAGGGGTGACATGGTCAGAAATGCTCCTGAGGAATATAATTTTGGATCCAGTGACATTGGTCTCTTTGATGTTTCTTTAATATAACACTCCATTTCCTGATTCAATGTATTTTCCCTATGTTTCCTTTGCCTGAACTGCTCTTCCTCCTTATCTTTGCCTCCTGCTTCCCTCAAGTTTTAGATATATAATTTTACACTTTGCAAGATATCCTTCCTACTTCTCCTTAATCTTGGTGCCTTCCTACTGTGGGGGACAAGGGATAGAGACACAGACAGACAGTCAGACAGACAGATAGACAGACAGAAAGACAGACAAAGAAAGAGAAAGAGACAGAGACAGAGAAAAAGAGAGAGGGAGGAAGGTGGAAGGAAGGAGGGTGATTATATATATATATATATATATATAATGTATGTATATATGTACACAGCTATATAAATGTATTGTATATACACAGTAGGACCTCATTGTGCATGAACTCAACACACACTAATTCAAGTACATATGAATGGCAATTAAAAAAATGAAGGCAGAAAAATACATAAAATAAACTTTTAAAAATTATGCAACAAATCCATACCTTTTCCCAAGCAGTGAAAAAGTCTCTCAGCAGTTCACTGCAATCATGCTCATTATCACTTTCAGAAGCATTCGTGTGAGTCATTACATTATTTTGCACCAAACATTAGCTCTCATATCAATCTTTGTCTCTCACTTGTAACAAAGAAGTTATGTTCACATCAGAGAAGTGCTTCTCTTGGTTTCATCAAGGCTTTTTAGTTATTATTAATGGCATCAAAGTACAAGAGTAGTGATGCTGGTGGATCTGGTAAACCTAAGAAAAGTCATGAAGTGGCTAGGTATGTTCATATAAGAAATATTTATTAAATAATGGGGTTTGCTATTATGCATGGTTTTCAACTTACACAAAGGCTATTGGACTGTATTCATCATGTACTGTAAACATATATACAGTATGGATAATTTTTGACCTGGCATATAGTTATATTGTTATACAGTAGTGAGTGTCTAACTCTTCATGTCCCTGTTTGGGATTCTCTTGGCAAACACTCTAAAGTGGTTTGTCATTTCCTTCTCTAGCTCATTTTATAGATGAGGAGACTGAGGCAAACAGAATTAAATTACTTGTCCAGGGTCACACAGATAGAAAGTGCCTGAGGCTATATTTGAAATCAAGAAGATATCCTCCCAACTCCAGCCTCAGCACTCTATCCACCATGCTACTAGCTGTCTGCCCATCACATAGTAGGTACTCAATAAATACTAGCTTAGACAGCTAACTGATTGGAAACTGATGGAGACTGAACTGAAATGAGGAGAAACTTGAGATAGAAAAACCAGTAATCAAGCTATTGCAATGAAAGTGTCATAGCAATGAAAATGAAAATGAAATCATTTAAAAAATAATTTGGTTAAGTTAAAGAAACATCAGGTGGTTTGTCATGGAATCACTGAGCATCCACCTGTGTTTGAATCTAGAGTCAGACATAAATGAAAAGCAACTGAATATGTGCAGGTCATAAAGCTTGTCTAAGCCTCAATAGCTCCTGAGGTTGCTGTGGAGGCAAGAAGGCAGGATGGTATCCTAGAGAGAGTGCTGGTTTAGAAGATTTGGCTTCCCATATTAGCTCTGCCATTTTTTATTGCCCAGGTTTCTTCAGACTTGTCCCAGAACATCACTGATCCTCAGTGGCCTCAAAGGAACATGTAGGAGTAGAACCAGATGTCTTCTAAGATCTCTTTTGTCTCCAAAACTATAAGCCAATGAAAAGTGCTCTGAAATTCTTACAGTGCTACATAATATGACCTCTTAGACTCCTTGAA
Source organism: Gracilinanus agilis (assembly GCF_016433145.1). Classification (NCBI taxonomy): domain Eukaryota; kingdom Metazoa; phylum Chordata; class Mammalia; order Didelphimorphia; family Didelphidae; genus Gracilinanus; species Gracilinanus agilis. Next base: position 657,133,180 of record NC_058131.1, on the reverse strand, counting down.
GACCTGTTTTATTTTATGGGGTATTCACACTGAGGCATATTTTTCCATGTTTTGAAGGGATTCTGGCCTGTTATAGTTTTCTTTCCCTTGAAATCCTAATAAGTTGTAAAGCTTCCCCCTTTCTGCTAGTATTTTGTTTGCTTTGCTCATACGGAGATGTCATTCTCAATCAGATTCTGTTGTTTCACAGAAGGAGGAAGGATGGGTAAAAGACTGCATTAGGGCAAGAAACTGCTGGATTTTGAAGAATCCCATTAGTGCTACAGAAGTGGCTTTCTGATCAAGGGTGTTAGGACTCCACTTAATAAATGTTTCAGCAGTTTGAGAAAAAAGCTTCTATATCTCTAAAATGATGATCACCCACTCTCTGAAAAGAACTCTCTCCCTTCTCATTCTGGACATCTAAGCCTTATTCGTGGTATTGGGTTTCCACTGCACTACTTTAAAAAATGGCTGAAGGTACCATGTGGAGATGAGATATAAGAGCAGTGACCTTTACATTTCAATAGGTTTACAAAGTATAAGATGCAAAGTAGTATGGTAGAATGGATCTCCAATCAGAGGACCTAATTTTGAATCCTGCTCTGCTCTGCCATTTACTATCTGTATTGCCTCAGATAAAATCCTTGTACTATTTTAGATGTAATATTCCTCGTGTTTCAAAGGAAGAAGATTGACTAGCATAATCTCTAAGGTACTTTCCAGATGTAAATCTTATCATTTGCTATGGTTATGAGGCAGTCCTTCAGAATTCATTTGGATTCCTCTCAGGTCTCCAGCCTTTCTGGATGTCATTAAAACCAGGACCTTATGCAATTTGGTAAATTCAGTTAGTCAAGGGAGCAGTTTATCCAATGGGCATCTGCTGTTTACTTAACACTGGGCTAGGTTTTGAAGGTTATCTAGGAGTTCAAGACAGGATCCCATCATACTTTCAGTGTTTTAGGAGATATTTTAATGCAAGATACTATTAGAAATAATCAAAAGGTCTATAATCAAGGAATTGATCTTGTTGTGTAACTGATCTATACTATAGAAACTCAGGAAAGGATAATATCATTATGGGCTGCAGAAATCAGGTTCCTGCCTCCTACTCTGGCATAGTTTCCCCTACATTACTGCTTTATCGTTTTGTTTGACCTCTCCTTCAAATAGGCAGCTCAGGGACCATAAACTTAAAAAAAAAGTTTTAAAACTCTTGTATAAGTGCTTTGTAAAGGCGTTGATGACAATACCAAGATATATCTTAAACCTTAGCAAGGGAGCTTAGGGAGCTTCCAGGAAAATGAAATCAACCATTCCAAACTCAGATAATATAAAATAAGCTCTTATGTTGGTCATTCTAACATATCTGTCATGAAAAATAGTTGTAAGGACAAATTTTTCTGATGACTAATGAGGAATGGTGAAAGCTGAGGTTAAGATTACCCATTCGTTGCAGTACCATGTATTGTCAATGAACAAATTGATCAGAAAGGCAACAGAGTATAATAGTGTATGGAATATTGGCCTTACAGTCAAGAAGACCTGAGTTCAAGTCTTACCTTTGATATTTCTTGGGTGTATAAAATCATTTAACTTCTCCAAGTCTCTGTTTCTTTATTAGCACTGAAGGTACCTAGCCATCAGAGTTGTTGTAAAGTCCAAAAGAAAATACATATGTATTATTATAAAGATATTCATTCTATATGTGCGTATAGATATATGTCTTTGAAACTATGAACTGTTATATAAATGCCTATTACTACTAGTTTAAATTAGCATCATAGGTAAGAAGTCAGAGACTTGTGAGTTTGGTCAATTAGCTTCTTTTGATTGTACTCACTGCTGTTTGAACTGATATCAACAAATTCCGGAATCTGTGGAGCCACACATCAACCTTTGTACTGACAGTGACCCCTAATATAGCACTGGTGCCCTGGGAAGCTCTGACTGAGAAGTCAATGGTCCAGGCCTCTCTATTCTCTCTCAAAAAGTTGTTTAGTTGCAACATTTAACATCTGTCTCACTTATATTGGCACTTACCCATATCCCATATTTTTTATTGCAGTGTAAATGTCTCACATATGTAACATATGCCTTTTGTCCTCAATTAAATTCTAACCTCCTTCAGCATCAGCATCATTCTCTAAACTCATTTGTATCCTCTATTGTGCCTGGCACAATACTGAGCATATAGTAGGGGCTCCATAAATGATATGGAAAATAAATAAGCAAGAATTTTCTAGCTACCAAGGTTGACCAGAAAGTTTCATCAAAAGAGACTGTGGAACTCTATTCTTTCAGAATATTAAGCATGGATTAAGGGTTGACCTTCCAAACAGCAAGATTAGGCATCTGATACTATTCAAGATCCGTTCACTCACCCCTCCAACCCACTTAAAATTCCCCCCTAGTCAATCTGACAGATACCTAAAATTTCACCAGTAGAGATTAATTTAATTGGGGAATAAAGAATTCAATCTTCAAAAGGCCCCTGTTAAAATCCAGATATATGACCTGGAAGAGGTGATACATTACCTTCAGTACCCTTAGAATCATTTAGCCAGCCAGCCTCAGAGAGTAAGATTCAAGGATAGTGAGAAACAGAATAAAAACAGGCCATGGGAAGCTGCTAGGGAGGTGACTTCTCTAGTCCCTTCCCATTCAATATCTATATGATCCGGTACCTAGGTGAACTAAACAGCAAGGCACAATGTAAGGGAACATCAGGACATACCATTAAGCTAGGAGGAGGAAGAAGAAATGAAGTAACTTGTATACTTCAGTGTATGATCATCAAATTGGCAGATGATACAAAGCTGAAAATGAGCACTGGCACACTGAATGAGAGCATTGAGGAAATCTCTTAAGATGAGATTAAATAGGAGTAAAGATAAAAAACTTCCATTACATTTTTAAAAATCCATTTCACAGTTGCAAAAAAGTGAAGACAAAATTAGAGAGAGGTTTGAAAAAGATCTGGAGGTTTTAGTGGACCATGAACTCAATATTAGTCAACAGAGTGATAAGTAGCCAAAAGATGCTAAGGTATCTTAAGTTACAATGAAAGAGTCATTCAGGAGCCTCTAGAAATAAAGAAATAACTTATGTCCTATAACTACTTTGATCAGACCTCATCAGGAGTATTATGTTTAGCTCTGAACACCACACGGTTTTAGGACAATGATAAGTAGACAAAATAAGGTAAGATGATCTGAAGCTAATATGAGAGCCATTCAGTAGCCTCTAGGAATAAAGAAATAGTATCTCTCCTATAACTACTCTGATCAGACTTCACTATAAGTATTATGTTTAGCTCTGAACACCACAGTTTTAGATAGACAAATGATAAAGGATTGTTCAAAGGAGGGCAACCATGATGGTGGAAAGACTTGGTTCTATATCATATGAAAATAGATTTAAAGACCGAGGAATTTGAAAAGAGAAAGTTCAAGGGATATATGAGAGCTGCCTTCAACCCTTGAAAGCAATCTCAGCTAGAAAAGAAATTGGACTGATAATATTTGGATAGAATCAGAAACAATAAGTAGACATTGCAAGAAAGGCAAATTTAGCTATTATGTCAGAGAAAACTTTTCCTAAATTTAGAACTGTCCAAAAGCTGAATGGATTCTGAAGAAGTAGATGTCAGAGGATCACTTCTCAACTATGTCAAAATAGGAAGTCCTGTTGAAAAAGATGACCACTAAAGTCTTCAAATTCTGTGATTCTTCGGGAAAGACCTAGAGACCAACTGTGCGCAATTCATTTATTTTTCTCATTTTTAGCCATTCATGGAAATATTTGAGATCAGGTAATTGCTAAGGCTCTCCCTATTCGGAATGTGCATTTAACACTTGTGAGGCATCCCAACATGGACCACTTCACTTCTTCATTTCTGTATCTTGTAGCCAATGCCTGATGGTCACTGAGTAGTGTGAAGTGAAGAGGCCAGTCCAGGTGTCTAGGCTTCCCAACCCCCTGCATCCAAAATAAGGTGTCTGCTCAGTGTATTTGCCTGTTGCCAGCAGGAGGTTAGCAAATGCTCCTTTTAATCAAAAATTTTTAAATTTCTAATGTAATTTACAGTTGGAGTAAGATGTACCCCTCCCTTCTTGAATTCTCAGAAAATTGATGAAAAGATTTGGAGTTTTCTCTGATAGAGAGAGCATACATTACACTTGGCTCCCCAATGGCTTTACCATCTTTGTTAATATTGTTACAGTCTCTGTCAATACTTAATTTGATCATTTTTGTCTCTATGTGACATAAATACCTATCTATTCCCAGCATAGGGCAGGATTCGAAGATAGGCGACATGATTGCCTCTCAGCTCACTACACAATACCAGGGTGACCCTTGAAGCAGCTAGGCACATAGAACACTAGGCTTGGAGTCAGGAAGACTTGAATTCAGACCTAGCCTCAGACACTTACTAGCTGTGTGATCCTGAGCAAGTCACTTTATCTCTGTTTGTCTCAGTTTCTTCTACTGAAAAATGGGGCTAATAATTGTGCCTACTCACAGAACTGTTGTGAAGATCAAATCAGATATATTTGCAAAGAGCATAGCACAGTATCAGGCACCTAATAAATACTTGTGTCATTCCTTCTTTCCTTGGACAAGTCCCTTCATCTCTCTGAACCTCAGTTTACTGATCATCAAAATGAAAGACTTGATCTAAATGTCTCTAAAGTTCCTTCAAATTCTAAAATCTATAATCTACGACTGCTTCATTCCATCTCCACAGTTATACAAGGCTAAAATTTAGGAGCCATAAGACCACCTTTGCCCCTTGACAGCTATGTGAGGGTCACTTTAGATTCTACCTCTCAGGATCCTTTATCTAACAAATGTGAACAGAAACATTCATTCTGCCTAATAATAATGGAAAGAAGGAAACAAGCATTTATTATGGGTCTACTCTGTGCTCAGCACTGTGCAAAGTACTTTACAAATATGATTTATTTGAACCTTGCAACAGCTCTGGAAAGTAAGTGTTATTACTACCTTAATTTTTTAAAATTGAGGAAATTGCGGCAAAGAGAAGTTAAGTGACTTGTCCAGGGTCACACAGCAATGACTTTCAGGATGGATTTGAACTTGTCTCTCTGAATCTAGGTCCTTGGCTCTTTCTACCATACCAACTCATAGTGTTAGTAAAGACCTATATTTGTATAGTGCTTTGGAGAAGAAAGTAATTCAATTATAGTATTTCACATGATTTTCACAAGAACTCTTTGAAGTTATTATCTCCATTTTCCAGGTTATAAAACCAAGGGTTATAGAGGTTAATTAAGGTTAAATAATTTAAAGTTCTGTTATTAAAAGGTTGTCATTTGTTTAAGGCACTCAGGTAGTAAATAGGTGTACAGTCTGGTTTTAAACCCAGATCCTGTGCTCCTTTCTGTATAAGACATTATCTGTCTATCTCATAGGGGTTTTATGAGAATCAGATGAGAAAATATATCTCGAAGTACTCTGAAAGATATCTTGATATGTCTATATATCTTCAGGGCAAATCCCAACCCACTTAGGCCTTCTTCTCATCTTTTCCTGCAAATCTATGATAGGAAATTGATAGCATAAAGGAAGTCCACCTCCAAATGTCTTTTAATATTCAGGTTATAAAACCTTCAGGTAGCCCATTGGTTGTACACTGTTCTGAGTACCTGACTTAGTCTCCTTGGCTTTTTGCCTCTTCTAGCATAGCCAGTGGGCTGCTTCTCCTGAACAAATCTTGGAATCAAATGATCAGAGATTTATAAGAGACAGGACCTTGGAGGCCATCTAGTCCTACTCCTATATTTTACAAATGAGGAAACTGAAGCATAAAAAGGTTAAGTAACTGGCTTAAGGACACATACAGAATAATTGACAGGTTAAATTTGAATCCAGGTCCTCAGACATCAAAGCCAGTGTTCTTTCAGTGGACTAGGAAAAAAGAGGTACAACAATGCAATGATCTGGGACAATCCTGAAAGACTTATGATGGGGAATGCTATCTACCTGCAGAGAAAGAACTGTTGGAGTCATCTTTCATATCAGTGCACTTATGCTTTTATTTGGGGGGTTTGATTATACATGAGTGCAATCTTACAACAATGACCAATATGGAAGTATGTTTTGCATGAAAATAAAAATAAAATTAAAAAGGAAAGAAAGAGATATCTGATTAAGTTTCCTCATTTTACAGAGGAGAAAAATGAAACTCCAATAGGACCAATGGCTTGCCCATAATCATACAACTAATAAATAACAGACCTAGATCTTTAATCCAGTGCTCTTTCTGCTATTTTCATCTCAATCTCAGATGGAAGCTGCAAGATCTTGGAAGCAATGGGGTCAAGAGATAGCCCAGAATGGTAGACTATAATAATAACCTCATGGCATTCCCAATTGCAGTTACATAGTACATGGTACATTATGGGTCACGTCTGCCCAGTCAGAGATTAGTTTACTTTTTGGATTTATGTCTGTGAGCTAATACATCTGTACTAGTGCCCATTAGTGTTAACCTAGTGGGGTTTTCTTCCAAGCATCCACAACAGTTTTCCTCTCAACCAGTTCCCTCCACTCCATACCTAGGGAAATATAAAAGATGGCTCAGTTTGGCCCAAAAGGCAGAAGAGGCCGACAGGTGGCACATGAATATTATGAACTGCTGGAGGGTGTAGATTAAAGTCATTGATCAACATCGTAGAAAAAGTCCACTGGTTCCCATCCAGCAGAGAGGAAGGAAATTTGCATTTCTTATTTTCGAGATGATAATTGTCCTGCTGTCATCTTGCTATCTCATGCTTCAGCCCTGATTTATAGCGCTGATGCAACATGCCTCCTAGGTTGCCATGCTGAAAAGCAGATGAAATTCTGTCCTGTGCACCCCTTCAGAGGAGAGCTAATTCAACCAGGTTAGCCATGATTTATGACCCTTTATTCTAAGCAAGGGCTTCTGACAAGGCTGATGTTAGAAAACGACTGGGTTTAGGAGGCAGCAGGAGAAATCTGGTATTTCCTGTGGAGGATGTGCCTGACATTCCAATTCTGAAAGTGTAATCTGCATAACCTGGCAGGGAGTTACTGGAATCCAGCAGCTTGGGGAAGGCCCCTAGGGGACCACAGACTAGAGACAGCACTCGGTAAGCCTGCCTGATCCCTGCCTGCCTTAGTTCCTCGGCTGAGGCTAATTCCCCACCTGAGGAGCCTCTGAGAACAACTTTAATAAAAGATAAGAGCATCCGCTAACTCCACAATCACTTGATTGATCAAATTTATTACACGAAACTGTCTATAATCAATGAGAAAGTTTCCTTATGATTCCAGCTTGCATTGCTCTCCTCCTAGGCAAGGGAAAGTGTGGGTTGGATTCAGAATTTACCTGTTTGTTAGAGACACGGTATATCTGTGGTATGAAAAGCTTATCTGGGCTCTTTCTGCACATTTTTAGAAACCTGAGATTCAGAATTACAAAATAGCACTGTGTCCCTAATCTAGTCCCATAACATTTCTTTGACTTGATGTTGCATATGCACGTTGTCTCTCCCAGGAGATTGCTCCCAAGGAATTCTCCCATGAGTCCCTCGATGCCAAGTACCATGTTTTTGCCTTTCACTGTATCCCCATTGCATAGCACAGTGTCTTGCACATATTAGCCCTTAACAAATACTTGTGGACTGACTGGCCAGCATGTCAAATGAGAATGACACTTGCCCTGACTGCTTCACAGTGTTGTTATATGAAAAGACTGGAAAAAAATAGGCATTTCAATAGCATAAACTGAATTATTCAGACATAACCTCAATGCAACCATATACCACAAATCTAAGCTTTCTGTATTTCTTCAGGATAAAATATTTATCTTTCCTATCTGTTTCTCCAAAACCTAGTGCAGTATACCTAATAAGTATTTGTAAAATTGTATTGAATCTGCTCTGACACTAAATATGCCTACTAACCTAATTAAACATTGGATGATACATTGCATCTGTATATTCATATCACTCTTATTCCATGATTTCTGACCCCTAGATTATTAATGACATTAGGAAAAGGATTATCTCCCCTTTTAGGATTATGCATTGCTAGGCACAGCACCCAGCAAGTGATCAGGAAACAGGAAAATCTGGTAATATGAGGAGATGCTAGAAGATGAACTGTGCCTAAGAATCTGGGAAGGGCCAGAAAATGGACAGTACAGAACATCTCCTTCATTTATCCTCAGTCACGTGAGAGAAGTGAGAATAAGGTGAATAGTCCATCTCTGAATTATTCATGTGATATCCAGGAGCAAGAAAGCCATAAAATTGTTAATTTGACCTCCAAGGAGATAAAGTAGAAAATAAATAAGAATATTTTCTTGTTAAGAAGTACTGATAGGAAAATAGTGGATATATTGAAAAGAAAATTATAGTGACTAGTTCATTCATTTATCTTATCCTCTTGATAGTTGTTGCAGCTCTGTTTCTATATGTGTGATTTGCATAATGTGACCCAAAGTCTCAGAGGATTGAATATAGGACCAAGTAAGGTGACCCAAAAGTCCCTGAAGAGCTAGATGTGATTCTCAGAAAGAACAATAAGTCTTCGCTTTAGGAGGAAAAGAACTCCCCTCCACTCCCCAGGTTATATTATTTACATACATACATATGTGTATAGAATATATCCCTGGTTAGTGTATTCAGAATCAGTGACCATTCACTAAAGGTCAGAACCAAATAACAGCAGCGAAGTGCCTCCAGAATGGAAAACCCCAAGGGAGTTCAGAGGAAAGAACCAAAAATGGCTTTGGATGAATCCCCATCCAAACCAACAAATTATTGAATTTTATACCTAGAAGGGCCAATGAAATTGGGAAAAGAAACTTCCTGTAACAAAATGACAAATTGTGATCTGGTCTCTAGCTGAGTTTCCAAAGCGAGGGATCCTAAGATCCCAGACCAAGAGCTAAAGGGAGAGTCAGAGGCCATGCCATCAAACAGCACAGTTGTACTTAGGAGGAATCCAAGACACAGGATGTTTGAGTTACTCCTTCAAGATCACACAACCAATAAGCATCAGAAAAAGAAGTGGAACTCAGATGCTTTGACTTCAGAGCCAGTGTTCATTCCACTGTACTATGTTCCATTCTGAAGTAGCCCATTAGGTTCCTGGATAGCCCTAATTATAAGGAAGATGTTTTTCTTTTTTGGATCAAGCTCAAATATGTCTCTCATTGACTTTTGAACATTACTTCTAATTCTTCTCCTTGGGGCCAAACAGAATAAGCCTAATCCATCTTCCAGTGGCATCTCTAGATAACAGGTTTGTTGAAGGTGTGATGCCCTGAAAGAATGTCACTACATTTTCCCTTTCTTGACATTAGTCAAGCCATTTCTAGAATAAGCATCGATTTTAATTCTAAAGAAACAGTCACATCTAATGCTGATGTTTTGTTTTCATTAAGTCTAAGTTCACAAGCAAGGACATACAAAAGACAAGAGTCTATACTGCCTCAGATCTCCAAACCAAAAACAGACTAGCAGTAAGGAAGTCTGTTTCTCCTCATCTGAAAAATAATAAACTGCCCAAAAAAACAGTAGTGACCAGGAGTGAACCAGGATGATAAGGTGTTTCCTATGTATTAAGAGTACTTATGGGAAATGATTCCCAATGCTACCTTTAGCTCTAGGTCTGGGACCTTAGGATCCCTCACTTCAGAAACTCAGCTAGAGACTGGGTCACAATTTGTCATTTTGTTATAGGAAGTTTCTTTTTCCAGTATCATTGGCCTGGAAGGTCACTGAAATCCATAAAATTCAATAATTTGTTGGTTTAGATGGGGACTCATCCAAACCCATTTTTGCTAATCCTTTCCCCCATGAGGATATGCCTCTCTATCTATCAATGAAATTCTTCCTTCCTAAACTTGCAATGAATTGTATGGAATAAACTTTTTACTGATTTGGAATCTAAATCATTACAGACTCTCCATGTCAAAGGGCACCAATATCCTTCCTGTGACCCACTTGGCTCTCTTGGATTCAGGTTGTGATAGAGAGGGACAACAAGGCAAGAGCAACAAGCTTATGTTCCAATCTTATCCCTAATTTTGGTAGTTATATTACCAGGGGCAAATGATTTAATTTTCTGTACTATTCTCTCCTCATCTGGGAAGTAGAGTAATAAATAGTAACATCAAAGCATTATTTGGAGAATTAAATGCAATAAAGCATTTTGTAAACTGTAAAGAATTATTTGAGGGGGCTGGGACTTCCTTGCCTAGAACTGTAGTAGACTTCAAGACAAGTAAAGTGAACCAACTGCTCCCATTCACACAGTTGTATACATACCCACATAACAATAACCCTCAGCACGAAGGATATAGATCCACCTTAAATCATTCATTATATTCCAGCAGGAGTAGCAATATTGGTAGTAATGGTAATAGTAATAGTAGTAGTGGTAGTAGTAGTAGTAATAATAGTAGTAGTAGTTCTTACTGTTCTTGTTTAGTCATTTTCAGTCATTTCCACCTCTTTGTGACCCTATTTGGGGTTTTCTTTGCAACAATCTTATTGAAGTAGTTTGCTGTTTCTTTCTTCAGATCATTTTACAGATGGGGAAATTGAAGCAAACAGGGTTAAGTGACTTGGCCAGGGTCACAAAACTAGTAAGTGAATGTGATCAGATTTGAACACAGGAGAATTAGTCTTCCACAATCCAGATTCAATATTCTATCCACTGCACCAAAGAACTATGATTATTCCAAAATTTTGGTTCCGAATATACAATTTATTCTAATATTTTTATGGTCATGAAAATCAAGAATGGATGCTATAAAATCTCAGCAGTATCAAACTAGAGCAGATCTCTGCCTTCTGCCATTCAGAACATCAACAAGACTGGCATGGATATGCAGAAGTCACAGAAATACAAAGTCTCCCTCAGAAGCCACCCATCAGAGGACTTGATAAACTATTGTCCTTCCTCTGCAGATCAGCTTTGGAGACCACTATAATAAATGAGTAATGAAAGCTAAACTATTCTTGGAGTAGATATAAGAAGAGATATAAACTAGAAACACCTTGAGTTTTAGACCAAAATGGACAAGAGTTCTCCTGGGAAGAAGAACAAATTTCAACTAGAGTTGGATATCCATAGAACAGAGTTGTAGTTCTACAGTTGGCTTTGGCTATGCATTCAAAGCTGTTCTCAAGGGTGATCTAACTATACAATTGGCAGTAGTATGCTAGGAGATGATTAAACACCATTCTCAAAAAAATGCAGAACAAAACTTTTGAGTTTAATATGCATTATTAACATTTTCTTCATCACTTTCTTAAGTTAACAATGAACAAATAAGTAAAGCAAGTCCTAATTCATAGCGTTTGTTAATTACCAAAGTGTAAAATACATTGAAAATTTAATAATCAGCTCTTGTTTATCGATCCAAGCTGGCTCTAGCATACCCTGGGGGCTAGTCCAAAAGCTACCAAATCATGAATTATCTATGTCACTATTTCTGTCTTAGAAAGGATACTATTGCAGGGAAATTTTAACCAATTAATGGAATTGGGCCATTTCTTTCAGAATAATATTATGTATTAATAGGGTCAAATAATCTATTAATAAAGAACAGGTCAATAGTTCTCCACTAGTGCCAAAGACCCAAAGAGAGAGCCAACAGCATATTTTATATGTTGTATGTCTTCCTTCTGATTGGCCTAACAGTACATCATTTGATCCTGCCATGGCAAACATAAAGCAACCCTTATTGGTGGATATTTCAATGAGAAGGTGAGCTAAGAGTTCTCAGCTCCTTAATACTTCATCACTGGGATGAGGGAAGCAGGTTAGAGGAAGTAAGGACATCATCTGGAGAAGACCTTAGCTCAAACAGGCTTCTCTTTTGGGGTAAACAGAAACAATGGGCCCTGCTCAGGTTAGTTAAGGAGCAGATACCTTGGGGGTTAAGAGTAATGCCCTTACTCAGATACACCCTTCAGAAACTTCCTGACCCTTAAAAATTGGGATCTGAGAAAATGGATGGATTCACATAATAAAATAATGCAATCCAACACTAATTTTCATCAGTACCACAGACTTCAAAGCATTGGAACCTGAGTTCTTGTCCCTTAATTTCACTAATTATATGAGGCTGAGCAAGTCACTTAACTTTTCTGTGATACTACTAGGGGTAGATTGGTGGCTCAATGGATAGAGCAGCAGGTTGGAGTCAGGAAGACTCATCTTGGCCTCAGACACTTACTAACTGTGTGACCCTGGGCAAGTCACTTAATTCTGTTTATCTTTATCTCAGTTTCCTCATCGGGCTACAAAGAATCGAACACAACTGAAAATAACTGAACAACGAAATTTCCTCTTCTGTGAAGTGAAGATAAAAAATAACTGGTTTTCACCACAGAGGGCTATTTGGAGAATTAAATGAGAAAAAGCACTTTGCAAACTTTTAAAGAACTATAAAAGTATCAGTTGTTGTTAGAGACTTTTACAATCCATATGGTTTCACCACATGTCCATCACTCAGGAGTTTGCTTTATCCATTCACTTAGATATGGACATCTTTTCAGAAATTACCATTAAAAACTTGAGTCAAATGCCTCGCAGGGCAATCCCTTGTTACATTGTGAGGATATGAGAAGGTATGAATTTGCACAGAATGATTTCATCCTTAGGCAAATTGCAGAGCCTTTGCTATTCAGCAGAGACTTTGGACCTACTCAAAAGGCAGAGTCCAGATTGATGAGTAATTCATATATAACCATGCGTTAATCCATGGCCTCTTCTAGGTAAACTTCACTGTTCATCCTGACGGATGCCAAAACCGCATCCCATTCATCTTCATATTACAGTACAGATCCTCCCTATTTCCCAAGTGAAAGGTATTCTGGACCTAGGGACCTTCTAAAGTCAACCTGTCTTTCCATCTGCCTGGCAGTCATATGGTCATAGTCCTACAAAAAAGTAATCCACTCTTCATTTGGGACCATGATTCACCAGTTAGCAGGTTGCTATACTTGATCATAAATTCCATTCCCCATTCTGAATCTATAAAGGTTGTATAATCCCATGGAAGGCTTACAAGGCAAGATCTAAATTGAGGGGACAGCATTTTCTCTATCCCCCAACATTGAATGGATTATCTCAGACTCAGATTCCTTCTGGTGATAGCTGTGCTGAGATTTTATCATCCAGTTGTCACTATCTTTTACTAGACAACAAGAAAGTAACTTTACTGCTCTCTTATTGTTCTATAGTTCCTAATCCCTGAGTATAAATCAAAACAACTGAATGGTGAGATAGATGATAAAGAATCTCTACTTTCAATCCAGTGACTATGAGATATCATAACTAAAAACTTGGAAACTAGCTAAGATATTATTGCACATTACAAACCCACCAGGCCTGCCACCAAATGCAATCTTTAATTTTTTGAAACTCCAGCACCTGGTCTCCCCATAGAGTAAGCAGAGAAGAGATTAATGTGGCAACACCTGCCAGTGAAGAAATTTTCACCAAAGAGCACAAGAAAGGACACTGTTAGGAAACCAAAGGAGATTGTTCTAATGCTAAAGAAAAGAATACAGTACAAAGGAAAGGCTCAAATGACTTTCCCCCACCTGCCAGGCATTCAGAGATTTGAAAACCAATAGAATTGTCAGATGAGAAAAACAGAATATTTGAAGTGGAGGGAGGAGAGGGGAAGTGGAAGGGAGGATTCATGAAATGAAGCATCATAAACAGGAAAGGAAGGAAGGAAGGAAGGAAGGAAGGAAGAGAGAGAGAGAGAGAGAGAGAGAGAGAGAGAGAGAGAGAGAGAGAGAGAGAGAGAAAA
>NC_058131.1:657090666-657119123 GCF_016433145.1 Gracilinanus agilis | reverse complement strand
AGGAAGGAAGGAAGGAAGGAAGGAAGGAAGGAAGGAAGGAAGGAAGGGAGAGAGAGGAAGAGAGAGAGAGAAGTATAAAATGTTTTTTCTATTATCTCATTAGCAAGAGGAATCAGAGACCAAGGTGGCAAGGAGAGAATGAGGACCAAAGGGAGATATGAGTCTATCTATGCTACAGAACATAACAGAACCAGGGGCGAAAAGAACTAGATTTTGAGATGAGAGCTTTCAGGAAAACAGTCTAGCATATGACTAGAGAATGGACATCGTGGAGGCAAGAAGACACAGGTTCAAATCACAGAATCATAAATTTAGAACCTTAGCTGATTAACTATTACCAGTAATGCAAGAATCCAAAACAAACCCTAGGGACTCAAAACAAGAAAGGCTATCCACTGCCATATAAGGAACTGAAGGAGTTAAACTGCAAATTGTAGCACGCCATTCTTTATTTCTTTTCCTCCATGAATTTTTCTTTGATGTAAGTAATATATTTTCTTTCACAACATGATAAACATGGAAATATTTATTGTATAACACGTGAACAACCTATGTCATATATTATGATTAAAATTATCAGGTGAGTGTTCCTTAATTTATAACTTTTTATTATTTTATTAAATAATAAATAGCAGACCAGAGAAAAAGAAGACACCAAACACAAGTGGCCAACAAGTACCTTTTCTGCTGAGAGCCCAAAATCATGATATCAGGCCTATACATATCTTCTCATTTTGCATTCCCAAGAAAAAAAAGTCCCTATTTCTACCTGGTATTCAAATTTATTCTCTGAGATGACCCTTTCAAAGCCCCTCTACTTGGAGGACTTCAACCTCATTCTGGACAGAAGTTGGTCTTCTGAAGTCCAGGAATGACTGCAGAGTACACATGTCTACCTTTCTCTACCCCAGTATCTTTCCTCTTACCCCACAATCTTTAAGAGGCTTGTTTACAGATAAACAAAATGCTTTGTCTCCATTCTTATTTAATCCCAGAGTATGGAAGAAGCAAAGTCGTGGCTTCATCTTAAAACTAAAGCTTTCTCTCTTTAAAATCCAAAGGTTGCTTTGGGGTGCCAAAGAAAAGGATACAGGGTAGTGTTCATTTTCACACATGTTACCTGCTTAGTAACCTTGGGGAGAGGGGAGGGATAGGTGGGAGAGAGAAAGCATGGATCACAAAATGTCAGAAAATGATAGTTAAAAATTATAATGACATGCTAAAAAAAAGAAAGCTTAGCTGTTATCTGTTTCAATGCACTAATTTTGTATAAGCTTTTCAAGAATGCCTGGGATCAACTTTCTCCTTCCCTTTGTCCTGAATCTTCAGCTTCCATCAATACTCAGGACAAGTGATACAACCTAAACAAGACCACTTCAAGTTGTGATTGGTCCTCTTTAATTACTTTTATTTACCTTATGTTTATATATAAAAATATATTTATTAAACATATATATGTTGCTTCTCCTAATAGAATGTAACTTCCTGGAAAGCAAGAACTATTTCTTTTTTTCTGTTTCCTTAATACCTTGAAATTAGTAGGACAAGAGGAGAGAAAGTGGCATGATTTAGAGATGGCTGGGAAATTTCTTAGTAACCTCATTCTGATGAAGGTTAGGGTGGGTAAAAACACATCTATCAGAGTCTAGGGCCCTAAGAACAAAATCCAAGGTTTTTGTAGAGTAGAGATGTTGATGGTGGCCCAATGTATGTCTTATACTGTGGAAATGGTCAGGAAGTAATCATTCCAGGTCCTCTCCCAAACTATAATCTGTAGATGACAGAAATTTATTTCAAAATATCTCTATTTTTTGAATTCTTCATTCCTGATTCTAGATATAAAAATGAATGGTTGTAAATGCTACACAACAACAACAACAATAATAATAATAACAGCACTTATATAGTACATAAATTTTCTATGTGCTAGAAACTGTTCTAAGTGCTTTAGAGCACTTATTTTCTACAATCTGATCCTCACAACAACCCTGGGAAGTAGGTGCTATTATTATGTCCATTTTAGGTGAAGAAACCTTGCAGAGGTTAAGTGACCTGCCAGGGGTTTTATAGTCAGGAAGTATCTGAGGCCAAATTTGAACTCAGGACTTCTTTCCCAAGACTGGCACTATCTGCTGTGTCGTTCAGCTCCCTATGAAATTCATGTCTGTTATTAATTACATAAAGAATAGCTCACAGTACACAAAACTAATAAGGAAAGAGGTTTGAATCTCAGGATATGTATCTAGGTATATTCTTGTCCCAGCTTGGAGGCTTTGAGTAAATTATGAGAATCATATGGTTTTGATTTTTAATTAATAACTCAGATACTCTCATGAACCAAGAGATCAGAAGTAGAAGAGCCAGGGGAGAAAGAAATGAAAGGAGGGAAGAAGATTGAGAGGGAAAGAAAGAAGAAAGAGACTGAGAAAGAAAGGAAGGAGAGGAGAAAAGGAAGGAAGAAAAAATAGACTAAGAACAGGAAGTGGAAAAGATAAGGAAAGACAGGGAAGTGAAGACCAAAAGAGAATAAATAAGGAAACATTTTCAGAGATTACCAGGGCAAAAAGAGGATTTCAATAGAAACCATTCTTTCATAACTCTGATTAGAAGTGTACTATTGAATAGCTTAGTACTTATGCAGGTTTGGGGGTCCATTTAAATAAACAGCTTCCCTTTGCTTCCTTTCCCTTCTTTCTGCTCACTAGCAGCAACATCAGTGCCACATAACCTAGGTAACCTCTTTCCTTCTAAGAACAAAACATTCTTTTTTATAAATCCATTTGTTTTGCACAATGGGTTTTAATGATTACAGTGCCCCAGGAAGATGACACCTCAACATGCCTTAACATTGGACATTTTGTTCATACATGCAGGCTGTGCTTCTCTAACCTCGATTTTATAGGGGGAAAAAGTGTGAATTCAGTTCCAGCAGCTGTGCACTTTAACCACTTTCTCACTAGAGATTTATTCCAATTACACTCTTTAAATAAAGCTTTCATTTAGATTTAGAAATAGATTTGCTTCCTGAACTCCTTGTTCTTCTCGAAATAAGCACTGAGTCATGTATGTGAGAATTATTTTTCCCCATGAGAAATATCTTCCATAAACAGAATTTTCATATTTGCAGCCAACTCCTCTCTCCCTTAGACAGGAAAGCTTCTTCTCCCACTATTTTGAGGAGGTAAGAAGATCCTTTCACAGAAAGATAATAGAACAGACTGCCAGGGTCTGAGGACTGCCTTCAGGGCAATTTAAAATTTCATTCACAGACCAGGGGAAAAATGCATTAAGAGATTGGCAGGTGCTCAAAATATCTGCTCTGCTCACAAAACACTCATGAAGCCACAGGTAAACATAAAAGCAGATTGTGAAATAATTAGAATGGAAAGAGCAATTTTTACCCAGGACCCCATCCCTGCATTTATTTGTAAAAAAGAGAAATAATAACTTTACCTTTTTCCATTCCTTTCACTATTACTTTAAAATGTGTACTTCTGAGATATAAAATAGTGCTAAAAGGAAGATATGTCCACCAGTGGTCCCATTCTATTTATTTCTGGGAGCAACAAATCAAGACAACAGAGTTTAGGAAGTATGGAAGTATGAAGGAATGTAGGCTGATCTTGTCCACAGGAAACACTTAGATTCATATCCCTAAATGCACTATTGAATGACTTAGTCCTTTTGCAGGTTTGGGGTCCATTTAAATAATCAGCTTCCTAACTTACTAGATAATCAGTGACCATCAGCCAGTCACTTAACCATTGCTGGATTTAGTTTCTGCAATTGCAAAATAAGGATAACAATATTTATTCTAAGTCTTTCAAGTGAGGTGAGGAAAGCACTTTTCAAATTTAAATTTGGACTATTTATCTTTACTGTGGTGGTGGTTTTCCTTTTAATTCTATTGTTATCTTAACTATTAATAACAATAATAAATACCAATTTTTAAAGTCAAAAGTTAAATGCTCCTTGGGACTAATAAATATTTGTATCTTATTTAGGGATACAGAACAGAAAATCTTGTGTAATATGAGTTTGTGAGAAGATCAGTCTTAGTCTCTGTAAATCTACAACACAAGGATGGCAAGACAGAGGGATCTCAGAGCAATGGGCAAAACCCTGGGCATGTCTACCATCACCAGAGAAGCATCAAGAGTAAGAAAGATTCCTATTAAAAACTATTTCATGTTCATCTGGCTTCACCCAAGTCTATTCTCAGCTACTCATATACCTCTATAGATTGGATATAGGGTATCAGTCAAAGCTTTTACTCAGCCATCCTACTACACTAAAGTTTGACAATAGGATTCAGATATAGGAAGCTTCTTAGAGGTCATGGAGTCAACTTAATCATTATAAGGATGAAGGAGGTTTGGTGACTTATCCAATTACACACAGTATGCTATAAAAAAAAGCTGTAGGATGCCTTTTCTTTTTCTATAAAGGTTATCCTATTTTTCTACAGTTTCCCTTATTAAGCTCTTACATGCTTAGTCCTCCTTATCATTATTATAATGATTAATTGGCATCTTATTGCCAAACTATTCAGAATTGAGCAGGAAAGTAATGATTTATCCCTTTTCCAAGACAGTCAATACAGAAAAAAAAGTACAAGAAATTAGTTAACTATAAAACATGTGAGTGAATGGAAGCAATAACTTTCTTTTGTTGAGAGGGCTGGATCTCTTCAATTCAAAACTGGCTTCTTCTTTTTTTAAACCCTTACCTTTCTGTCTTAGAATCACTACTATGTTTTGGTTCTAAGGCAGAAGAGTGGTAAGGGCTAGGCAATGGGGGTTAAGTGACTTGCCCAAGGTCACACAACTAGGAAGTGTCTGAGGCCAAATTTGAAGCGAAGACCTTCTTTCTCTAGATCTGACTCTCAATCCACTGACTCACCCAGCTGCCTTTTCTTAAAAGGAACAACATAGATAAAACATAAAGCTTGAAATTCATAACCTATGATATTGCCCCCAATACTCCAGGGATTCTGAGGAGCAGGTCACACAGGGAAGCAAAAGAGCTGACACTCAAATCCATCTTCTGACTCCAATTGAGTACTTTTTTTACAAAAATCTTTTTTTCTCATTTTACATGTTGAAGCAATTTTAATTATCATTTTATGACATTTTTCTATCCATATTCTCTCCCTCTATCCTATGTATCTTCCCTCCCCAAGACAGCATGTAGTATGATATAATTTGTACATTTGTAATCACACAATACACATTTCTATGTTCAACATGTTGTGAAAGAAAACATATTGCTTAAACTAGGGAAAAAATTCATGGAGGAAATAAAGTGAAGAATGCTATGCTTCAATCTGCATTCAGACTCTGTTGTTTCCTTCTATAGCAGTGAATGATGTTTTCATCACAAGCCACATGGAGTTGTCCTGGATCCTTGCATTGCTGATGTGTAATTGGAAAATCTCGAACCCTTGGACTTCATCTCGCAGAATCCTTTTTCCTTTGTCCACATAGTATCCTTGTGTATTGTTTATAAGTTGTGTGTAACCCTGCCCTCTCCCTCTCTTCTCTAACGACCGTGGCTGGGTTAGCTCCATTTTTACTCTAGCTTTTTTTATTTTACTTCAAGTTATTATTAATAAATCTTGTTAAATATAATACTTGGAGATATTGTATATTAATTTTTAAGCTTACATTGATCATAGTTAAAACATTCACAGATCACTGTATCATCATTACTGTTCATATGTACAATATTCTTCTGTTTCAGCTTACTTTGCATCACTTCAAATAAGTCTTTCCAGGTTTTTAACATTTTGTCTTCTCAACAAAGATAACTGGAGTAGAAAATATTTCAGGAGAATTTTCCAGATAGGTGACATATTGAATAGAGTGCTGGACCTGGAGTCAGGAAGACCTGATTTCAGATCTTAGCTTCCGAACCTTCCTATCTGTGTGACTCTGGCCTAATCATTTACTCAGTTTATTTAACTATAAAATGGGTATAATAATAGTACCTCCTTCTAGGGTTATTGGTAGGATCAAAAGAGATGATATTTATAAAGGATTTTGCAAGCCTCAAAGCAGTATGTAAATCCTATCTATTATTATTGTTGTTGTTATTTATCACATTCAAGAGACATAAATAAAGCACTATGTGAGTCATGAGAAAGAATAACAAAGGCATTAGTAGGAAAAACCCCAGCAGGGTACAGGGAAAAGAGCCTTGGACTTAAGAATTAGAGAAGCTGAGCTCTGCCACTTAATAGCTGTGTAGCTTTAAGCAATAGCTAGGCATCATTTTCTTCATCTCTAAAACAGAGGTATTAGACTGGGTGGCCTCTAAATTTCAGATTATCTGAACAACGAGACTACTGGAATGCTTTTGGATTCAACCAGCTCAGAGCTGGCTTTGTTGCTGAAGCATTGAAACCAAAAACAAAAGCTACAGATTGGTCTGGGACAAGAAGGAGGAGGGATGTGCACTTAAGGGATCACCTTGACCCCCATAGTAATTTTCCTTTGTCTTTGTGGCTGAAATAAGCCATTAAGGATGAATGCTATCCTTCCTCTAAGCCAATAACAGAAATGGAATTTCATTTACCCAGGGACTTTTGGTGACTGTTCTCCTCTAAGAGAAGATAAGATGTACCAGGACTGTGGACCCAGACTCCTGAATACTTTCAATTGCTAAATTTATCAGCAATGACTTTTGAATCTAAAAATTTCAGGCTTTCTTCCTTTCCTTCAACAAATCAAAATTACCAACAAACAAATAGCAAATGATTATCATTTCAGTAGCTCTGAGGGTAAAAAGGGACCCACAGCATACATAAGTAAACATGTTTCCCGTCACCTTGGAGGCAAAATAAAAAAAACTTTAGCTTTAGACCTGGCTCTTTCAATCAATTTTGTGTGTGAATGTGGCCTAGTAATTTAAATTTTCTATGCCTCAATTTCCACATCTATCAAAAGAGGATAATGATATATATCTGTCTGCCAAATCTGTGAGCAATTCAAGAAGCAGGAATGTGGAATGCCCACACCCCAGAGTACTGGAGAGAGCCCAGCTAGGTGATACAGTGGATAGAGTACAGAGAATGAAGTCAGAAAGACTCATCTTCCCGAGTTAAAATCCATCCTCAGACACTTACTAGCTATGTGACTCTGGGAAAGTAATTTAACCTTGTTTGCCTTGGTTTCCTCATCTGTAAAATGAACTGGAGAAAGAAATGGCAAACCACTCCAGCATCTTTGCCAAAAAAACACTGAAATGGGGTCATGAAAAATCAAACACTACTGAAATGACTGAACCATAAAATAGAATTTGAACCAGAAGTCTTGGTCCCTAAATACCAGGCGGAACTGTACATATGAGGCCAACTATTTCCCAAGAAACCAAGGATTTGCTATATCCACAGGATGTGAAACCCATGTTGGGCTTAGTATCTAAGATGCTGAATCTTTAAGTATTCAGTATGGCCACCACGACTATGATGGTGTCTCAAGCCCATCTCACAACTCAAACAATTATAAAGAGCAAATGTTTTTTTTCAGTTAGATTATAGCCCCAAATGATCTTGAAACACTTAAATACGATGCTGTCCACCCATTCATCCATCCAAATAGAAAGAATCCAGAAGATACCCCTCAGAAATGAGAATTCTAATTTTTCACTCTTTCAATCAGGGTCAGTCTTACATCTTGTCAGAGTATGCATTTACCTCTGCAATATGTGATTTGAAGAACACTTGATGAATCACTTGGTCCAAAAAAAAAATCTTCATATGCCCTACCATGGAAAGGGCACCACTAATGCCATTCCTTTGGCTTCCTAGTCCAAAGGAAGTGATCAATATTTGTTTCATGAGGCAATATGAATTAGTGAAAAGAGTGCTGAACTTAGGAGAAAATTAGGAGACCCTGGACTACTCATTTAGAGTATATGACTTTTACTTTTGTCATCTGTCAAATGAGTATAATAATATGATATCTCAGAAGGTTATTGGGAGGAAATGCTTTTGTAAACCTTAAAGCATGATACAAGTATATGTTGAAAGGGCACATCAAGAATAAATGTAATGGACAGCTAGATGGTTCATTGGAGAGAGAGAGCCAGGCCTAGAGATAGAAGGTTCATATCTGGCCTCAGATACTGCCTAGTCGTGTGAACCTGGGCAAGTCACTTAACCTCAGTTGCCTAGCCCATATCAGTCTTTTGTCTCAGAACTAATACTTAGTATCAATTCTAAGACAAAACACGTTTAAAAAACAAGAAAGAATAAATGTAACACTAAAAGGAGAGGATATGACCAATGACAAGAGGATAGACAACTGACTAAACTTTAATTACTTTACAATTTTCCATTGGGACACTTCTCCAGTTTATTCTTTGATTACATGGGCATAGACTTTTCTACTACACTGCCCAGATCAGTCATACTAGGAAAAATGTCCCATAAAGAAAATTCAGAGTCTAATTATAAAACAAAATATACATGGTGGAAAGGCAGTGATGGGAGAAGAAGCCAAAAAGATAAGTCACTTTTTAAAACTGAAATAAAAGGTTATTTCTAGAATTTTAGCAACTATTTTTTTTTCTCAACTGTGAATCAACCATTTGTATGCATTTAGCCAAACTCCATTCAAATTAAAAACTCATACATTCTGTGTGATTCTGGAAGCAGAGATGGAAAAGTGGTCTTTTTGAATATTCTCAGTCCTTGAGGGAAATCTTAGTCCTATTGAAATCACAGTAATCTGACTTCTAATGGGTTTTACTAGCAGGCTAATATGGCAAGTAAAATTAATACCAAAACTAAATCGAAATTCACAGCAAAATGGTTACTGCACTAGGGAGAATTCTGGCATAGTTCATGTGATTTTTAACATCTATAGACACTTGAAGTTGATGCCATTAATAGGGTATTCCCAGAATCAAATCTTAGCTTGTTAAAAATAAAGGGATACTTTATTTCAAATTAAAGATAAAACTTAAGATGGAATATATCCATTTTCCAAAAGGAACAGTGAAGCTTAAGGTGTTGAAAAAATTAAAATCGATATCAAAGGAATTTGTTGTGTTTTCTGATGCAGAGTTTAAAAAAAAACATTCCCAGCTGAGTTACAAAAATAAATAGAACACCTTCTAATTAACATTTCAAGGATGTAAGCTATTCAGGGACATTCAATAGACTGAAACCTTTTGGTGTATATGAAGGTCTGATATCCTGTACATTTATTTATAAGAAGAGAAGGTTACAAAGAGGAGTTTGTGGAAGAAAATAGCTTATTTCTCCCAATTCATAAGGGTGAATAAATATTGCCCCAAGCATTCCTCTTTGGCTTCTTAATAATCACTGGAATCAGGAGTATTCTGTATTTAAATACAGAGAATGTCAACTTGGTTATATCAAATATTACCGCAAAAGAGGGAAAAAAACACATAATAGGAAAACCTCTTGATGCTTTCCAAAAGAAAGGAGAAATTTCATCCCCACTCCTATTGTTACTACAAATAAAATTAGCAAGATTATTTGTAAATAATAATAAGAGATCATTTATTCCACCCATATGTACTATACTAAATAAATAGAGGCAAGACAGCTCAGAGATAGTCTCAGATGAGAAGCAAATTCACCTGATGAGAGACTGATTCTCATCAGTGGCTACTTCCTCTGCCAAACTAACCAATTGAGGCCTACTCAATGGTTTTATCCAGTTACCAACCAAGAGTCAGGTCCCAACTTGAGAATCCTACTTTCCTCTGAAGTAGAGCAGCCACAATAGATGGATTCCAAGCAACCATGCTGACTCATATGAGCAGATGGAAGGAGGAGGACACTGTGGGTGTGGAGGTCCCTAACTTGCCCATTCTTGAGTTGTTCCTTTTAAAGAACACACCATATTTTAATCAATAACTTGCCCTACATGAGCTGAGACAAGTGGTCAAGGCTAGATCAGAAGACCAGCGACAAGCCTGAGCTTTGACTATTTTTGTAGAATATTAAATCAAAGCCAAGCTGTATGTCTCACTACTGCTTTTCCCCATCTCTGTCTATATATTTGACCTTTCTTCATCATCTTGCTTTCACAACTCCCTCTACCACAGGGATTCTGAACTTTTTGTGTTCATAGACCCCGTTAGCAACCTGCTGAAGCCTCTGGACCCCTGAAATCTATTCATGGAACACAGAGGGACTGGTATACCCCCCCAGATTAAAAACCTATGCTCTATGGTCTACACTGGCATCGAAATCATAAGAAAAAGGTAGAAGAATAAAAACAAAATCAGAAATTAATTTTTATTAATTTGTGATGATAAAGAACTGGTCTCAGAGAGAAGTCACTGGATTCAAGTCCTATCTCCAAGACTTTCTTCAATGGGAGTCTGAAAGATATTTAACCTCTCAGGCAGCTCTTTAAGACTACAAAATTGCAGAATTGTTAGAAGTTTAAATTAGTAGAGAATGTCTCCCCAGTAAGCATTTCCTGTGTCTAGACCACAATATATGTATGTGAATACTTGGTACATAGTAAATAATAAATGTTTGTTGATTAATGTCAGGCACTTCATTTTCTGTCAATGGCTCTGCTTTGTTTCCATGGAACATCAATCATGCCTCTGACCCCTTACTACCTCTCCCACCTTCCCTATTCCACCTTTCTCTATCTCCCCTGATTTTTAGAATCCTTTTGTGTTGTCTTTTGCTATTAGATTGTAAACTGATTGAGGGCAGAGCCTGTCTTTCTTTTCTTATTTGGATCCTCAGCTATTAGCACAGTGCATAGTACATATTCAGTGGATTGACTGACTGATGTGTATCCATGTATCTGTGTGCATAGTTATGTAAGGGATGTAGTATGATAGGAAGGTTATAGGTTCAAATTTCGCCTCTTATCTTTATCAACTGTTTGACCCAGAACAAGTTATTTAATATGTCTGAGTCATAGGCGACTCCATAAGATTTATCTACTATGTTAAAAAAAAAGTGAGGGGTTCCCCACATTGATTAAATCACAAATCCTTCATGTATTCATATGGCTATATTTTGTCAACAATAGCCAAGAGACCATCAGGGCACAACTAATAATAGCAGATCCAGGAGGATTCTGATCAGTATTCATTAATACCATCGCCTCAGGGTCTCTGCCCAAAATCAACCCTATGACTGGGGAAAGTACTCTAGTTGTACTAATTTTGTTCCTGAAAAAGTTATTTTTAAAAATTTTATGGAATCAAAATTGTCAGCTTTATTCTTTATAATCGCCTCCAACTAAAGGAAAGATGCCCGTTATCACTACTATTATTTCGTATTGTACTAGAAATGCTAGCTATAACAAGAGAAAAAAGAAATTGAAGCAATTAGAATAGACAATGAGGAAACTAAACTATCACTATTCAGAAATGATATGATAATATACTAAGAGAATCCTAGAGAATCAATTAAAAAACTAATTGAAATGATTAACAACTTTAGCAAAGTTTCAGGATACAAAATAAATTCACATAAATCATCAGCATTTCTGTATATCACCATCAAAGTTCAGCAGCAAGAGATAGAGAAATTCCATTTAAAATAACTTTAGACTAGTGACAGTAAACCTTTTTAAAGGGGTGGATGATGTGAAAAATGTTCTCAGGCTGCTGTGGAGAGTGTGAGTGGAGCAGCCTATGCCCAGGTCTCTTTGGCTTTATGGTAATGAACTTTAGCAAACTCTGTGCTGGAATGATGTCACACATGCCCACAGGAAGGGCTCTGAGTGCCCTCTCTAGCACATGTGCAATAAGTTTGCCATCATGGCTCTAGACAACTTAAAATACCTGAGAATCTGCCTGCCAGACAAATCAAGGAACTATATGAACACAATTACAAAATGATTTTCACACAAATAAAGTCATATCCAAATAAGTGGAAAAAATTGCTCACAGGTAAGCCAAGTCAATATGGTAAAAATGACAATTCTATCCAAATGAATTTATTTATTCAGTGCCATACTAATCAAAGAACCAAAAATTATTATATAGAAGTAGGAAAATCATAATAAAATTTAATTGCCTCTGTATACAGAGGTCCAGAGGTATGTCTAAATCTTTTCATCATGATACATTTCATAGTGTGATTTCATCCAATGACTCTTGAAATCCAACGACTTCACTGCTTGTACCTATTTTATACCTTTGATCAAGTCATTAATTTAATAGAAGTATCTAGAAATTATTCTCATCTAGTTTACACATTTGATTCTTTAGTTCAAACAATTAGATTTTCTCATTTAATAAAGATATGAAGGTATAGATCATCTTGTTAGTTACATTAATTTGAGTTGGGGGAAATTATGAAATGCCCTGCTTACATAAGCACCTTACAAAAGGGATTATTTCTTAATTTGATCAGACTCATCTTCATGCTTGCGGAGGATAGGAAAAGGGAGGGATGCTAAAAGGGTACCTGATTATTTCAAAGGACTGACTACCTGCTTTATAATTTTAGCCATGTTCAGCTCTATTCTGGCTTCTCAAAGACTCGTGCTCTTAAAAGAAAAAAATCTAAGCAAGTCTGTCTTGCAGTCACTCTGGTTTTGCTGCTGATTGTGAAATTCAGTCCTTTGTTATACTTTAGCTTTCTGAAATGAAATCCTAAAGGAGATTAATTGACTTCCCTTAGGAGTAAGAATATTCTTTTATTCTTTCATTCATTCATTTAGTAAGGCACTTATTGGCCACCTATCAGATTGAATTAGTCTTTTTAAAAGCCAGACCTATGACTTCATCATTATGAGGAACTCCAGGCATGAAAATTTTCTCTACCAATGCAGATAGGAAACTATATTCTTTAACTTCGAATATTAAAGAGGAAATAGGGCCCTGGTTAAGTGGCTTGGGCACTATCACACAGGTAGTATACATATGAGACAAAACTTGAACGCAGGCCTCCCAGACTCCATTATATTACACTGACTTTTACAATGTTTCATAGCACTGTTAACAATTGACTAGAATCTTTAGGTCTTATCTATGCCATAAGATTCTATGGGAAGACTATCATAAGGATTGTGATGTAATTTAAAATATGGCTTTCTTTTGCTGTTTTAATTCTATCATTTCTGCCTTGTCCAACCCGGTGACACCATTTGGGGGTTTTCTTGGCAAAGATTCTGAAATGGTTTGCCATTTCCTTCTCCAGCTCATTCTACAGATGAGGAAACTGAGGCAAAAAAGGTTAAGTGACTTGCCCAGGGTCACACTGCTAGAAAATGTCTGAGCCTGGATTTAAACTCAAGAAGATGAGTCTTGTTGATTCCAAGCCCAGTGCTCTATCCACTGAGGCATCTGGCTGCCCTTTCTAAGAGTTCTATATTGTAATATTTCTGTCACTTCATCAAAGTAAGGAAGGCACTGATTCCATCAACACAAGTCACAACCTATCTTTTTATCCTGAGATGTTCTTAGCTTTATCATTCATAAAACCTCACTAGAGGTACAAGATTCTGGAAGCCTTCACTAGTACCAGAGCACTGCTAGTTCTTTTATCCCTCTTTCACCATATTCTTAGTCCATTTCTTTTTCCAGCTATATATTCCTTGAATGATTTATTTTATCTCAAGAATCACATCATTTTCCCCATAGCTAAGAAAAACCTATTGTTGTTTTATTAAAGCATTAAGGAAGACTAGATAAGAAATATCAGATACCATCAATAAATAAAATGTAGAACTGCAAAGGAGGTTAATCCTTTTATAAATGTGACTTGCAAAGTTCAAAATCCTCTAGTATATCTAAGACATAAGTATATCTAACTTTAATCTCAAAGAGGTAGGGGTCCTTCCAATAGTACATGTTGGTTACCATGTATACCTTCTTCTTATCCTTTGAGAATTTTACCCACTTTTTCACATAAGTCCTCTATACAGATTTATTCCAGTATGTCAGGAGCCTTCTTAAAATGACATTAAAATTACATGATTGGGGGCAGCTAGATGGCTCAGTGGGTTGAGAGCCAGGCTCAGTGATAGAAGATTCTGGGTTCAAATTTGGTCTCAGATACTTCTTAGCTACATAATTCTCTGCATGTCATGAAACCTCCCATTGCCTAGTCCTTACCACTTTTCTGCCTTGGAATCAATACACAATATTGATTCTAAGATGGAAGGTAAAGGCTTTTTTAAAATGACATGGTTACTAATATTCGTAAAGCACATGGCAGACCATATTATTACCTTGCTCACTAACTTTCAATGTTCTCTGTTGCTTCTAAGATAAAATAAAAAATCCTCTATCTCACATTTAAAGCCTCTGACAATAAGGATCCAAATACTTTCCCTACTGATCACACACTCTGTATTCTATAACAACTCATCTACTTACTATTACCCATATACAGACACTTCATCTCCCACCACCATGCCTTTGTAAAAGTGGTTCTCCATAACAGAAATACTTTCCCTCTTTGCCTCAATCTTATCTATACCTTCCATCAAAGCATAGCTTACTTAGATGCCACTGGCTAAAGGAAGCCTTTTCCAGTTTTAGCGCTCTTCAGCCCTCTTTAATCTCCATTTTTTAAATCACTTTTCTGCACAATTTTAACCATGTGGATGTTGTTTCCCCTCAAAAAAATATGTTTCTTGAAAATATAGTCCATTTTGGTTTCCATATTCCCAGTGTCTAATATAATACTTGACAAAAATAAATTCTTGTTTAATTGAATTGGTTTAGTAAAGTAAAACATGCAAGTTATTCAGTTATTATAATTAACCCTCCCTAAGATTGACACACCTAATTTTCCATTCATATTTCCCTCAGATATTTTTATAAAAAATTCTTTCTAATTAATATTTTGCTATTTCATTATGCCTACTATCATATTCATTTCTTCATTGAGTTTGGGTAATCAAGAATTTTTATTATTTGGAGATGATGGTATGCCATGGCTGACAACAATATAGCATCATCATTGTCAGTCCATAAGCTTTTAGTAAGCACCTACTGTGAGCCAGGCATTGTGATGAGTGCTACAGATAAGAAGAAAGATAAAGGACAGACCCTACCCTGAAGGAACTCACAATCTACTGCAGGAGAAAACATGCAAACATTGAAATTATGTTGATATTAAAAAGATGTTTGTTTCAAGGAAAAGCTTGAATTAATTGGAAGAACAATTTCTCAAAAGGAATTCAGAGCCCACCCTCTTCTGCCTGTTCAGATCTGAACTTGGTTCATGAAGCATCAGCAGTGTCTGTCCAAATTGCCCATCCCTCTGCTCATTAGTATGGGCAAGAGATATTCTTCATCTAGTTAGTTTTATGTGGGTGAACTTTTAAGATAAAGTATTTTGAGAAATTGTGTGGATGTCATATTTAGGTAGCTCTTCCATATTCTTGCACTCAATGAAACATCTGTACAATTTCATATGCAAGCAGGATAGTCTGAAGGATCTCACTCGCCACAGGATCCCTTCTTCCACTGGGTCTTTCTGGGCCAGTAGACAATCTCCAAATTAGGAGTGTGTATCTGTCCTGAGTCCATGTTGCTAAAGTTTGCCTCATTTGGTATTAAAAAGCAGGAGGTCTTCCAAGCCAAGTTAGCTTTGTGGTTACATCTACCAGGAGAAAAGTCTATGAAGAATTCTAATAAATTCTTCATTACAATCCAATAGATTCCTAAAAGATTTAATAAATAATATTACTTATTACATGTTTGTTGAAAGAATGAATGTTTCTGGCTCTTGTAGTTCTAAAACTAAAATAGTTTTAGAAATAACAAATGAGAAAGCTGATTATTAAAATTATAATGACAAACTAAAATAGAATTAAGCCATTTCATTTCTTTATTGACCAAGTAGATTGATGATAGCGTAAATTTGCATTCATTAGGGAAAAGAAATAGAGAATTGGCCTGGGATTTCATTGGCTTAGGACACACCACAATGAGGAAACTCCCTGCAATTATGTAGCTTAGTATCTCCTATGTACCTTGTAGTCTTCAAAAGTTGCTTAAAGCAATGAGATACTACATCACTTTCCCAGAATCACATAGTCGACATGTGTCAGACGCAGGATTTGAACCCAGCTTTTCCTAGCTTCTGTGATGGTACTTTGTCCAACCTCCATATTGCCTCTCCTGAATGAATTCTCCATCTCCTTTTATCATGGGACCTAAATGATTTATATCATGCAAAGTCAACTACCCTTATAATACCATCTGTGATTTACAGGAAAGCAACTATTTGGGGATGCATGTAAGTGCTAGATTTTCCCAAATGCTGCATCCATCTTCATAAATTACAGTGGCTCTTTCAACTGTCAATTTGCTCTGGCTGCTGAAGAGTTTCGATGATATAACATATCCTTCAATAAGAGATAGCTATCCAACTGCATACGGACTTTAATACATCACCAACTTTGAGGGAAAGTTATCTACATGCTGAAGAATTAAGCTTAAAGTCACTGAGCCCAGTGAGTTTAAGAAGAGCTACATCTATTGTTATAGAGAGTTGAAGCCATGGACCTGAATAAAATGATTAAGGGGGGGGGGGAAATAGAGAAATAAGAGAACTAAGATCAGAGCATTAGAAAACACATTGCTTAAAGGTTTGCAAAGAGGATGAGTCAGTGAAGGAAGAAAAAGAAAAACGGAGGGAAGAAGTTATTAAAGGGACCGAACCAGGAAACTATATGTAAAAAGAGAGTTCATTGGAACCAAATGTTGCAGAGAAGCAAATAAGGATGGGGCCTGAAAGAGAAACGATGAATTTGGTTATTAGCAAGTCCTTAATAACTTTGAGAGTGGAGTTTAAGCAAAGTGCTCTGTATTAAAATTGAATCAAAGGGAGTGTTGAGGAAGTAAAAACATCCAATAGGAGCAATTACTTTAAGAAAATTAGTAGAAAAGGGAGGAGAGACATATGACATGAGGTAAATACATAGAAAGGTTAAAAGAAATGGATTTAGGAATAGAGGAGACCTAAACG
This sequence comes from Gracilinanus agilis, assembly GCF_016433145.1. Lineage (NCBI taxonomy): Eukaryota > Metazoa > Chordata > Mammalia > Didelphimorphia > Didelphidae > Gracilinanus > Gracilinanus agilis. The sequence goes on along the minus strand of NC_058131.1, from coordinate 657,102,178 downwards.
TTTTTATGGACAAATGGGAGGATTTAAGGGAAAGCAAGAGATTTCACATGTGGGGCAAAGAAAGAATGATTACTAGAGCAAATTTCTGGAGAAAGTAGGAGAGGATGGAATTTAACTCAATTCAATTCAACAAATATTTGTTAAACTGAGGACATAGGCAGGTAAGGGTCCTGAGTAGCACAGTGGATAGAGTTTCAGAGCACCTGAGTTCAAATCTGGCCTCAGACACTAGTTGTATGACCCTGGGAAAGTCACTTAAACCTGTTTGCCAAAGTTTCCTCATCTGTAAAACAAGCTGGAGAAGGAAATGTTAAACTACTCCAGTATCTTTGCCAAGGAAAACCCCAAATGGGTTCATGAAGAGCCAGGGACAGCTAATCCACTCAACGACAAGAACAGCATCACCAGATACAGATATTGTTCTTCTGAGACAATGATAATGAGGAGAGAATGAGCAATGGTGCACACAAGTTTCAAGAAGAGAGGGAGAAAGTGAGAAAGATCATATTAGCCTTATTTTCCTCAAGAAGGGAGAAGATTTAAGTCATCTGCTATATGTGTGAGGAGCCAATTGTAGCTAAGGGGTTAGAAAGGGAATAAATGCTTTGGAATCATCCTTTCAGGGGATAAAAGTAATGAGTCAGTGTGAGCAGAGTAGGATTGTGGAGCAACAGTGAAAACTATTTTTAAAATTGCCCGTGGTTACTGTTTCCTTTGTCAGATTTGGCATTTCTCTCTGTTTGCAAAGTCCAACTCCTCAGCTCATCAAAGCCTCCCTCTTTCCCCACCTCAAGATTAGAATATAATAGCAGGAGAAAGTTCACAGCACCAATACACTGGTTAGAAGATAAAGCCATGGGATGAGCCTCAAGCTTAATAGGTGTTAATTGCCTAGCAGATGTGCATAAGTACAGAATGAAAGAGGTGTCAAGTTAGTGAGCAAAAAAGCATTTCAAAATCTGAGAGCTATTATCTGAGGAAATATTTCTAGTCATCATGGTTGTTACCAATCACCAAATACCTAAAAATTCCTCTTCTGAGACCTGGCAATGCCACAAGTAAATAAAGACTTTCTGACAAGTATAAAAGTAATAAATGCAAGGTGGAGAAGGTCACTGCTATCAATCAGAGGTTCTAATTCTATTCTTATTATATCTCTAAAATATGTAAAATGGGAGCACCAAAGAATGATGTATTCTCCCAGCTGCTTCTTAGAAAAATGAAAAGCTGCTAGGAAAACAATATATGCAATGACTAAAATCATGTAAGTTGAAAAAATACAGCCATACACCATGCAGTCAGAAGACCATTGGTCCTGGGAAAAGAAAAGACATTCAACTCCTTCTTTCCCTTAGAGAGGTGGGGTACAATGGGACTAGAACATTACATTCCCTTTCAAACATGACAGTTGGTTTTGCTTTATTGTCATTGTTACAAGGGAAGCTTCAAATGGATTTGGGCTGTTGGATATTCTGAACCCAGAAATCACTATGATATAAAAGCAACAATAATATTTTAATTTTTTAAATGGAATGAAATATGTTTGCTTCAGATTCATACATAGATTAATTCAACCTAAGAGACTAACCCTAAGAAAGCTATGTTGAGTATGTCTTATTTTCTTTCCACACTGAGTGAAATCACTTGCCAAGTACTCACGAAGTATCTATTATGAAATTTTTTATCCCATAGAATCATATATCAACTTTGTGACTCCCATTTTAAACCTGCTATAATACTTTCCAAAAAACAAATGGTGACTCAAAAAAATGGGTTCTCCAAGCTATGCCTATGGAATACAAGTAGGTTCTAACAATTTAGAATGTGTTCAAATGTGGACCTGGTTAAAAGCTCTATGTCTTTCCCCCAAGGGAAGACTAGATTAGATAGTTGGAAAGACCAATCTCCAAGCTGGCCACAGAAGGAGAAACCTTTTAGCCAGGGCTACTCTTGAAAACTACCAACAAGAGTTGATCAGAACAGTGGAGGGAATATTCACACCAAAGAAGTAAGAAACCCTTCCAATACTTTTAAGTCTATTAGATTTCATGTAAAGATAATTTTGTTTGCTCTCTTTCACTCTGATTGATCTCTTCCTGACAGATGGAATATCAGTTTTAATTTAAAGTCATCTGTATAATAGGAAAAAGTGAAAAAAAGAAAGGGAAATGGGGACAAAAGGGAGTTGGCTTGGAATTTTACTTTATTCAAACAATTTCTATAAAGCACGAGAAGGTTGACTAAATTCAACCATTTTAATGCCATTAGATTCATGTTATGCCATGCATTCTTCCTTGATAGCATAATTGTTTTATAGGGGGAAATGTTGAGTGTAGCTTAAACAGCTCAAAAGGCATAGTTTCATAAAATAAAAGCCATTCTTGCAATACATTTAGGAAAAGATGCAAAGTAAAAAAAAAAAAACAATTGAGGAGCAAGTCCCAGAGAAGTTCATATTAGGCATCTCTGAACTGAGAGGTGAGATTCACATTTTTCACAAGGACTAACACATACCAAAATGTCTCACTATGTACCTCACACATACTTGAGTTATTTTAGGTGGTACTGTAGATCAAAATAACTTTTTTGTTGAAGGAGATTACATTTATTTTGACATACTAGCCAATAATCTTCAGTCTTCCTGGTGCTCCTTGCCACCATTGCTCATTGTAAAGCTACTCCAGCTTTACAAACTATATTAGCATTATACCCAGTTCCCACAAGTAAATTATGAATGAAGGTGACTATTCAACCATTTTTCTGTTACACATCTCTTGATAGGAACTACAACACAGAGCAGCATTATTTATAATGCTGACATCAAGGAATAGTTCCAATTTTTCAGTGATAGAAAGGCATCTTCTTTTTCTTTAAAAAAAACCAATGGAAACCTGTTCATTAATTCTAAGGAACTTGTCCACTTGACTTATTGGTATTATACTGTAGATACTTTGAAACAGTAGATGTATTAGCTAGATAATGAAAAAGATTAGTCAGTACCTATTAACATTAAAATCTCATTTAAGTCTACTGGTCTCCCTGAGGACAAGTTGAGTACTCACAGTACATCTTGGATGTTATTATCCAAAAGTAATGCTGGAAATTGGGATATTTTCACTTCCCCACTGGAAAGGTACTAACAACATTAATAACCCTTTTACAAAATAGTGTTTGACAAGCTCTGGTCTATACATTTTGGGGAAATTACAGAAATGGTTGTGATCTAAGTTACTAAGGAAATGTGAGAAAATGCCATGACACATGGAGCTTATACAAACATCTGAGATGCAATTCAAAGTCACTTTTTAGAAGAAAATCTTATTGGAAGAATCATTCTATTGCTAATGCCTATTCTTGGTAAATTTTAGGAGAATTTCTGGGGAGAACCTGGGATGAGTGAGAGAAGATCATCAGCCAGTTATACATTCCTGCTTTGACCATAAGCATGAAATTTGTAGTGAAAAGATGGATTTAAATCTCAGTTCTATAATTTGTAACCTATGTTACCCTGAGTAAGTCATTTAACCTCTCAGGACCATAGTTTCCCTATATATAAAATTAGAGAGTTAAATAAGGTGAATTCTAAGGATCCTCACAGCCTTAAATTTATAATCCTATGATCCTAAGTATGCAAAAATGTTTCACCCTGTTGTGGTGAATAGACCGACAATAATCCTTCAGAGAAGAATCCTTGCAAAGAAGCTACAAGATAAAAGATCAAGAGGAGAAAAACTTCTTTTCTGAAAGCTAACTGGAGCTAGGTACTGAAGGGGTGGTGTTAGGTAGCTCAGGAGATTGAGAGCCAGACCTAGAGATAAGAGGTCCTGGGCTTGAATTTGAATTCAGACACTTAATAGCTGTGGTACCCTAGGTAAATCATTTAATCCTGATTGTCTAGGTCTTACCAGTCTTCAGTCTTGAAACTATACACAGTAGTGATCCAAAAATGGAAGGTAAGGATTTTTTTAAAAAAGAAAGGTAACTGTAAATGGGATGCAATAATTGGGCTTATACACCATGTGTCCCGGTGCCAGTTCTAGGGCAGTCTCTCCACAATAGGCTTCATAGAAAGGAATATGTCCTGCCATGGGCACCTCAATTGAGGCAGTGCTAACATTCAATTCCTGTAGATGGCTACACCTTCTCCAACTCTTTCTTTTTTGGGACTCTGAATATGATTAACTCAAGAGAGCACATACTCAGGCATCTAGAGATAGCTAATGGGTATAGTTGAAAGAATACTCAACTTGGAGTCAAAAAGACTTGATTTCAAATCCTTTCTCAAATACTTAATAGTTGTGTGACTCAGGCTAGCCTCAGTTCCCTTATCTGTGCAGTGGAGATAATAATAGTCCCTATGTCACAGAGTTATCATGGAGAACAAATGAAGTAATATACAAAGCACTTTGCAAACCTTAAAGTGATATATAAATGTTCACTATTATTTAATTTACTCCACTTAATAAATAATAATGTAATATGTTATATGTATATAATATATCTTCTATATAAATAATAAATTCCCTATAAATGGAGAAGTTTTTAAGACCTATTTATAGATGACTCTGTGCATCAGGCCCTGGGGTATTAGAGAATATGGAGCTTTTGTTTTTAAAGGCCATGTTCTTTAATAGATTTTAGAGCAAACTCTTCTCCCTATCAAGGACAATGGAACTAACCCCATTTGGACCCTATCTAACAACCTCTGATCTGCTCCTTGGATAAGTCAGTACAATATCAGAGAATTGCTTTCCTAAAGATGTCGCTGCCAACCAGGGATGGCAGTTGTGGGAGGAGAAAAGATGTCAAATAGAAGGAACATAGGTGTGCAACTTTCATTATCTCTACTTTTAAGAGAAACATATGGCCAATGAATTGTTCATCTAGTGGGTTGGTCAATGATCAAAGGTCCCAAGTCATTGAGAGCTCCAACTGGAACAAATGGGAATCTGCACTGTAGCCAGAGAGGCAAAGCAGTGGAGTATTCAGAACCACTGAAATGAGGGTATTTTCTGAATTGCCTAGGAATGAATGGGGAGTAAGGGGCAAGAAGCCACAAAACTACTCTATAGCACAGTATGAAAGTGGCTCTACCAGGTTTCCTTTAGCTATTACATAGGGGAGATATCAAGTGCCCTAGGTCAAGTTAGCCTTAGCATAGATATATCCTTGGGTCTCAAGTTAAACCAGTCAAACCAGCTTTCCCAGGCTGACAGTGAAGAGAAATGGCACTGGAGAAACAAAGAAAGGGAAAGCAAATACTCAAGACCTGTGTGGGAAGCAATGTGATTTTCAAGATCAATTCTCAAGCTATTTGAAAGAGAGAAAGATACCAAAAATACTGGGTGAAATCCAAGACTATATTACAACTAAGAAAAGGTGACTAAGAGAACAAAACTACTGAGCCAAGTTCCTTCTCTCCCATCTGTGTAAAAATAAGAAAACAAAATACATGAATTGAGAAAGCCCTTGTTGGGGATAATAGAAGTAAACATACAGACTTTCACAAATAATATTCAAGAGTAGGCGGCATAATAATACAATATCATTTCTTACTATGTGTCAAGCACTATGCTAAGTCTTTTGAAATAATTATCTTATATGGTCCTTAAAACAATCCCAGGAGAAAGGTGCTATTATTGTCTCTATTTTACAGATGAGAGGACTGAGGCAAAGAGAGGTTATTTGACTTGCCCAGGGTCACACATCTAGTATATGTGTATCTAAATATCAGTAGAAGCTAAGGCTGGATTTGAACTCCAATCTTCCTGATTCTAGGCTCACACTCTACCCACTTTACCACCTAACTATCTGAAAGAGACAGTGAATGCAAGATAGCAATATAGTCATTGCTTGTTGACTCTAACAAAGCATGGGTTTTGATAGAGTTTGATAAATTTGATAAATTACCATTTTTAAGGCTCTCTTTCGATAAGGAGTCTCCAATTTTTAAGACAAAATTATAAGTGATTCTTTGAAAGATACAACATTAATATCTACATTCAATGGATCATTCATAGTTGATACTAAAAAAGATAGAACACAGGCTTGACAATGGCACTCATTCCCCAGTGCTTTGAAGGGTATGCCACATAGATTCTGAGTCGAAATGGAATTCCCTATAAATGGAGAGGACTTTCAGACCTATTTGTAGATGACTCTGTACTGATTATATCAAACCCTGGGGCATTAGAGAGACCTCTAAATGAAATACATTATTACTCAAAAGAGGCTGGTCTAACTATCCTAGTTTTAACCCAGTAAAATTCAAGTGGATGAATAATGTCTATTGTTCAGACTATGATAGAATAGAAAATGTACAAGGTTTATTTTGAGAGAAACCAAGGTGCATGTGTTAAGGCTCAAAAAGAAGAGGTAACAAGCACATAATGACTACAATTTCTAAAATTAGTCAGAACAAATCTGTTTTTCCTGGCTCTGACTTGGATGTTATTAAATACCATGAGAGTACGATTCAGGACATTAGAATAGTAATAGATGGCACGGCACCACAGCAATTGAAAAAGATAAATGCGTCCAATAAATAGTAGGTTAGCTGATAAAATGGAGAAAATTCATTGGATTTTCTGATCACAATGCAAAAACTGAAGTAATTGACTATGATTAGATGACATGATGTCACTATAAATTCTACCTATAACTTAGTTGTAGTTTACAATAAAATAAACCTTCCCAGAAACAATATTGGTCTACTCTTAGAGAAACTGAAATTATACTGGTTCAAATGCTTATTGTACTAAAAGGATATTTCACAGTTCAATATTTCAAAGATCTGTGATTTCATCAGTATGAGTAATAATATTAATAGTCTAATAATGCTCTTTAAGTGGGCCAGAACAGATAAACTGAAGCATGTGTAGATGTAGCCCTTATGCCAGAAGCAATACCTTAACACAATATACTTAGGGGAACTTCTCACTCACCCAGGGAGAGACAAGGCAAGAACTCTGGAACTTGATCTTATTTCCAATTAGTCAGCAACTGCCCTTCTCTCTACTTCTTCCCACCTAACCCCTATCAAATTCACAGACTTCAAATCAGAAATAACTTTCTTTATATCACAAAAGATAGCCAAATGACAAAGTTTTAGAATGGCAAAAGATCCACACCATCATCTTTATAGCATTTTGATTTACACAATACTGTCCTTCTTGGGTTTATTCCTCCACATTAATGTCCTGAATATCATTGTTCTTGTTCTGACAGCTCATTTCACCTTGGTATTCCAACATTTATTTTCTGCCCTGCTTTCTGCTATGGTTCCACTTTCCAGTCAGGATTTCCACAGAAAATGTTTGTGAAGAACTAAGCCAGAAAGCTCAGCAACCCATGCTTAGAAATCATGCAGCCGCATCTTCCTCCTAATTTTCTGGGGGAGATTTTTTTCCCTAAAACTATTTACTCCTCTACTCTCCACACAAGGTTCCCAGAGATCATGCCTATAAGAAGGTAAGGATCTCATTTCAATATTCCCTGAGATCATCTATTTATATATTTCAGTATTCCATGAAATCCATGCTATTGTCACACAATTAATTATTCTTCTCCCATCACTTTGCACTTCTTGCTCTGAGAAGTATAATGAAATCAACACTACCATTTCCTTTGGTGAGGGAATGTCAGTTGACTGTCCTGTTACTCTCATTACCTCCCAGACCATAATTCCTCTGTCTGTCCATCATTTCCCCATATGTTTCATCTTGCCTATTAGAGAGTGAGCTCCTTGAGATTAGTCAATGTTAGAATTGTTAATCTACTTTTTTTATTTTGTGTTTTTAAACCCTTAAGTTCTTTTCAAAAATTTGATTTAATTAACTAATTTAGAATATTTTTCCATGGTTACAAGATTCATGTTCTTTCACTCCCCTCCTCCCTACCCACTCCCATTGCCGACATGCAATTCCACTGATAAACCCTTACCTTATGTCTTAGAGTCAATCATGGGTGTTAGTTCCAAGGCAGAAGACAGATAATGGCTAGGCAATGGTGGTTAAGAGACTTGCTCAAGATCACACAAATAGGATGTGTCAAGGACAGATTTGAACCCAGAACCTTTATTCTCTGGGCCTGGTTCTCAATCCACTGAATCAGCTACCTGCCCCTTGGTTAATGCATTGTTGATAAAATAATAAATTAATCAAATTAATCCTAAAACAAACCATAATGAAGAAAACAAAGTGACTAAAATGTTCATACCCTTTTATCCAGAGTTCCATTTTTTCAGTATGTACCCAAAGGATGCATGTGACAAAAAAAGAATGGCTTCAAATATATCAAAATATTTATATCAATATTTTTGTGTTAACAAAGAACTAGAAATATATAAAACTAAATTGACTGTTGAAGAATTTAGAGCTAAAAAATGATGGTATCTTTTAAATGAGGCAACTAAAGAATACATATATTTCTCTCAGAGTCTTGTGGCTCTTTTACAAAAATTAACCATTTTAGTCACAAAATTGTTGGAATTAAATATTTTTAAAGTTCAAAAATTGCAAATATTATTTAAAGAGCACAATACAATTAAAATAGTAAACAATTCAAGGAGTACAAACAAAAACCACAGACAAAATTAGAAACTTAATAATGAAATAATATATGAAATAATGCTCGATTACTACTAATAAGAGAAATATGAATGAAAACAATCCTGAAAGGAATAATCAATATCAGAGGGGATATGAGAAGACAGATACTTTATGCATTGTTTGTGTCATTTTGAATCCATTTTGGAAAGCAACTTGGAATTATGAAAATAAAATCATTAAAATATTCAAACTCTTTGACCCAAAGATTCCACCATTAGACATATACCACACGAAGTCATTGTTAAAGAGAAAGACTTCATATAAACCAAAGTGTTTATTGCATACTATTTGTGATAATGAGGCAGCTAGGTGGTGCAATGGTAGAGTACCAAGCTTGGAGTCAGGAAAACTTGCGTTCAAATCTGGATTCAGACACTTAACTAGTTGTGTGAACCTGGGCAAATCACTTAACCTAGTTTGCCTCAGTTTCCTCATTGATAAAATGAGTTGGAAAAGTAAATGGCAAAGAAAACTGAAATGGTGTCATGGAGAGTCACACATGTCTGAAAAATTACATAACAATATTTGTCATAGCAAAGAATTGAAAATAAAGTAGATGTTCATTGATTGGGAAATGGCTAAATTAAATGCAGTACATTAATTTAATGGAATATCACTATGCCTTAAGAAATGGCAAATATGATTGGTTTAGAGAAGTATAGAAAGATATAAAAACCAATGACAAGTCAAAAAACAGTGCCAAAAAATATTCACAATAACTACAAAAATGTAAATAGAAAGGATAACAAATACAAAACAATTAAAATTGAATGTTTTAAAATTACAAAGAATAAGTATGATCCCAATGAATATATAGGAGTAGACAATGCTATACTAATTTTATACCTAATATCCAACACTAATACTAAATTAATATTCCTCACAACACTAGATAAGAAGAATAAGGTGTTGCAACAACGCTTTCATTTTCTGACTTTTTTTAATTGTCTTTGCCGATTGTCTCTTTTCTTTTTAAAAAAAAAAACTTTGTTTTATGGGATGACTTTTCAGGCCAGGGAGAAGAACTCTTACTGAGTAAAATGATGGTGATTTATACACACACACACACACACACACACACACACACACGTGTGTATGTGTATGCATGTATACATATATACGTTTATTTTTTTAAATAATGGAAATGGCAGTGAGATGTTTGGCTTGAGTGAAGAAGATATAATGGGGGTAGAAATGGTAGAATAACTATCTGTAAGGACTCAAAAGATTTTCATTTTGAAGAAACATACTTTTCTGTATGGCCTTAAAAAAACCAGAACTATATGTATAGTCATCAGAAATTATAGAGAGGGATTTGAGCTTGAGAGAAAAATTCTCTAAAAATTATAATTCTCCAAAATTTGAATGGGCTATTTTATGAAATAATGGGTTCTATATCACCAGATGCAAAAATCTGCATGATCCCTTGTCCAAGGGCTTATATTAGATGCCTTCTGGGATCCCTTATATTTCTGAGATATATGATTCTTTTATTCTGCTTCTGAGATACATTTATGCTACTTAACAGACTTTTGTACTGGCTGCCTCGTGACAAATGTAATAGACAACTCTATTTCACTTGAGAAGCCAAAATAATCTTAGGACAGGCTCTGGGGATTGCTTAATCATGCCAAAATCTGCTATTCAGGATCAATGTTTTTAATCATCTGTCAAAATAATATCTGCAATGATTAATCAGGAGATAGAAACTTTGTCATTTTATGACATCTTAAATTGGGCCTTTAAAATGTTCCTGATTTTATTATCCAGCTACAATGAAATTTTCCCAAAAATCTGATCTGAATTAATGATGCCACAAATGAAAAGTTCACAATAATGGCCCATTGGATTCAATGTTTTTTCTACTGTCTTCTTATAGAGACCTCAGGGCAGCAGATGATTCAAAGAATAGTTGTATAGACTAGATATAGAAAATTTATTGTTTTATCCTAAAAGGAAGATCTAGAACAACATAGGACAGAGATGGAGAGAGAGAGAGAGAGAGAGAGAGAGAGAGAGAGAGAGAGAGAGAGGAGAGAGGAGAGAGAAGCTCAATGTAAAGACAAAAACCTTAAGTATGAGAGTTATCTAAAAATGACATAAATGATTTCAATAGGAAATAATTCCATATTACTGGAGATCTTTAAATGAAGGCTAGATGATTACTTGTGAAATTTATATTCAAAGGAAATTATTTTTCACATATGACCATGAGACCTCTCAGCTTTCTTTTGACTCTGAGATTCTGTGATTCTGTGAAATATTAGAGGCATTATAGATAATATAACAGATGGTGCACTAGACTTAAAGTCAGAAAGAGCTAAGTTTTAATTCTGCCCCAGAGACTAACTAGCTGTGTGAACCTGGACAGTTCACCTGATTGTTCCTGAACTCAGTTTCCTAAACTGAAAATTGAAATAATAAAAGCACCTACCTCCCACAGTTGCTATTAAGACCAAATTTAGACAGCTAGATATGTATATATGTATGGCATATATATATATATATATATATATATATATATATATAACATGTATATATACAAATTGTGTGCACATTTTTGTGAACCTTAAAGTATCATGTTACCTATAAGACCCAGAAACTGGGACATGACAAGACACATGTGATGAACACACCAATGAATCTTTTATGAAACTGGACACAAAGGAAAATGGAGTAATACTTTAAATAATAAACTAGATGAATTCTAAATCAGTTTCTTTACTGAATTCAGGATTCAAAGATGATAATTTAGTATAGAGGAATGAAGAATAGGAAGAATCTCTTGGTGATTCTCCCATGTGAAGTAAAAAGGATTGTGGTTATATTCAATGCAATTGCATTATTTAAAATGATGACTTTATAATGGTTGGGATTACATGACTTTTCCTTAACATACTCCT
>NC_058131.1:656990711-657090655 GCF_016433145.1 Gracilinanus agilis | reverse complement strand
ATGGCATATATATATATATATATATATATATATATATATATATATATATATAACATGTATATATACAAATTGTGTGCACATTTTTGTGAACCTTAAAGTATCATGTTACCTATAAGACCCAGAAACTGGGACATGACAAGACACATGTGATGAACACACCAATGAATCTTTTATGAAACTGGACACAAAGGAAAATGGAGTAATACTTTAAATAATAAACTAGATGAATTCTAAATCAGTTTCTTTACTGAATTCAGGATTCAAAGATGATAATTTAGTATAGAGGAATGAAGAATAGGAAGAATCTCTTGGTGATTCTCCCATGTGAAGTAAAAAGGATTGTGGTTATATTCAATGCAATTGCATTATTTAAAATGATGACTTTATAATGGTTGGGATTACATGACTTTTCCTTAACATACTCCTTCCTAAAAACCTTGCATCCTCTCATTTTATTACCAGATATTTAGTAAGAGTGTCATATTACTGTGTGCCATATTAAAAAAAGGAGTGCCATATAACCAGCAAATAATTAATTCTGTCCTTCAGTTGTTAAGTAAAGGTGCAGTTTGAATTTGAAAATGTTTAACTTTGTTACCAACCTACCTCTCAAATCCTAGCCCATCTCCTATTCTATGGTATTTTCTATAATATTCTCTTCACTGGCCACCTCTAATCCTAAGTGTATTTATTGCTTCTATCAAGTCTATTCTTAGGAAAGGAGTGCATAAATTCAAATCATATTTTAATTCTTTAACAATCTGTAATTTCTCTTGTTTTTCTAAGATACTCCCTCAACCAATATGGATTTCAACTGCTATATAATTTACCTGGCAAATGATTGTTACTATGGTCAAAAAATTTAACACAGTCCAGTCAACTTTGTGGGAACTTTTAATAAATTTAGAGTTATTCTTGAATGTACATACAACTGAGCCCATACTCAAAATGATCAATCAATTATTCAGTTGATCAATAAACCATGCCAGTTTGGTCATATTAGAGGGTATGTGTGTGTCCATGGGAAATTCTTCAAGTATCCACGGTCATCTCCACAACTCACCAAGGCATCAAAGTAGGACTTTATACACTCTAGTCATATAAAGGGATAAATGACAAGATCAATCTTAGTGTGCTACATTTCTCAGCATTTTTTCGCCTTGTAGTATGGGTCCATCCCTATTTATGGAATTGTGGAAGAATAATTCTTCATTGAAATAATCACAAGGAGATCTTTCCTGTTTGTCTTCTTTACCTATCCTTTATTCGGTGAAGATTATCCCTTAGGAATTCATCATACATTATTCAGGCCAATTATTTCTCCATTCTCCACATCATAATATTTCAGTATCATAATATCTGAGAGGTAGAAAGGAATTTTGAGGTCAATCAGCCAATTCCCTCTCATTGTAAGAATCCTGGCCATAGCACCCCCTGATAGTCATGCAGCCTTTGCTAAAATATTCCCAGTGACAAGAACTGAGCATGTTCTGAGTCAGTTCATTTCATTTTAGGAAAGCTTTAATTCTTAATACAATCTTCTATATGTTTAGCAAAAATCCATTATCTCTAACTTTAACCTACTATTATAAATTTTACCTAGTGAAGTACTATAGAATAAATCTAATCTCTATTCCACTTGAAGGCCTTAAAAAAGTGACCAGTTATCATACCTAACTCTTCTCAAAGTTAAACATTCCCATTTTCTTCCACAATTTCAAACAGGGCACTATTTCCAGCCTTGCTATTCTGACTGCTTTACTGTAGACACATTATGCTTTGGCAGCACATATCTTAAATTGTGTTGCCTAGAACTGAACAGGATATTCTAGATGTGATTTGACCAGCACAAAATCTTACCTTCCTTGACTGGACACTATTCTTCTACGTATGTAGCTTAAAATTGCATTAGTGAACTAAGGGAAATATTCTGACGAGCAAAATTAGTGTGACTCAGAAACAATAATGTTCTGCCTATTTGTAAATCCAGTCCTTTCTTAAAGAACCTTTTCTCCTACCAACAGGATTTGAACTATTCCAGCATTTGATTGCCCTTCCTAACCCTAGAGATGGCCAAAAATAATAGATGAATAGCACCCAATGAATTTTTTTTAATTTTTATTTAGAATATTTTTCCATGTTACATGATTCATGTTCTTTCCCTCTCTCCCAAACCCATCCCCCCCATAGCCGACACACAATTCCACTGGGTTTTACATGTATCACTGATCAAGACCTATTTCTATATTATTGATAGTTGCACTAAGGTGATTGTTTAGCGTCTACATCCCCAATAGTATCCCCATCAACCCATGTGTTCAAGCAGTTGTTTTTCTTCTGTGTTTCTACTCCTATAGTTCTTCCTCTGAATGTGGATAGTGTTCTTTCTCATACGTCCTTCATAGTTGTCGTTGATCATTGCACTACTGCTAGCAAAGTCCATTATGTTCAATTGTGCCATAGTGTATCTGTCTTTGTGTACAATGTTTTCCTGGTTCTGCTCCTTTCACTCTGCATCAGTTCCTGGAGTTTGTTTCAGTTCGCATGGAATTCCTCCAGTTCATTATTCTTTTGAGCAAAATAGTATTCCATCACCAACAGATACCACAATTTGTTCAGCCATTCCCCAATTGAAGGGCATACCCTTGTTTTCCAGTTTTTTGCCACCACAAAGAGTGTGGCTATAAATATTTTTGTACAAGTCTTTTTCCCTATGATCTCTTTGGGGTACAAACCCAGCAGTGGTATGGCCAATGAATATTTTAGATGACCACTCTTCCATCCCTTTCCAAATTTGTGGGGACTCAGACCACTGCACGATCACATCATATAACCCAAGGGCCATCTCAGGTACCTATTTTGGCAGTTATCATATTAATTTCCCCTTACTCACAGGTTCCCTTTCCAGTATATAAGTCACTCTGAAAAGGTCAAGCTTTCCAACACTAGCAAATATGTTTAAATAGAGGAGAAAAAAGCAATTTTCATCCTGTAAATGAGAGTTGAAATGTTTGGATTGTCTCATTTTCCCCTCTGTTCCTTATAAAACTGGGATTTCAAACAACATTGTCAAACTTCGCTGCTAATGTTATCCACTTTTATGACCCAGATAGTTACTCTTTCAGTCACTACACACTCTTAAATGAAACACAAAATAAAGTTTAAGTTGGTAGCTGTTTTTTAACCTCCATCCATCCTTACAAGGGCAGCTATTGGCTTGAGAATTAAATGGACTAGCAATTTGGCAAAACTGCCTTCAATTTGTCCTATAGGCTGAAATTCAAGATGGTCAGGATACTACAGTGTTTTCAGTGGAGTATATATAGGAGAACCTGTCTCTTTCAGAAAACCAAAGAAACACAAAAGCTCAGAGTAGGAAAACATGATGGTATGTCTCTTCAAATCTATGTCTGAATAGTAATAAAGATAGCATTAATATAGCTTATTGAGGTTTGTAAAGTTACTACATATATTGTCTGATTTGGTCTTCATGATGACTCTGTAAAATAGAAACTAGTATCCTGATTTAATAGATAAGGAAGCTGAGGTTGAGATTTTAAAGTGAGTTATTCAGTACTACATAGCTACTTAGTATCTCAGGAAGGATTTGAATCCAAGTCTAACCCCAAATCCAATGCTTTATCCACTGTGACACCTAGGTGCCCTCTGCAACATCTCCAATATGTGGCCATTAAAGAACTCCAATTGGTGGAGATGGAGGAGACAAACTACTTCATGAGGCAGCCCATCCCCCTTTGTAAAATTACCATTGTTGGGAAGTTTTAACTTATGGCAACACAAAATTTATCTTTTTGAAATTTCTACCTAGTTTTCCTAGTTAACTTGTATCTACTATTTAATCTAGCTAACTTGCCCTCTGGGGCCAAACCAAATAAATCTCATCTCACTGCCACATTACAATCCTTCAGATACTTAATGATACATTTCATGTCCCACCCACTACCCCATCTTTTTTTTCCAAGCTAAAAATCACTGGGCCCTCTGACCAATCTTATTCTATGATCTGAAGGCCTTTTGTCATCCTGATTGCCTTCCTCTGTATACTCACCAACCTATCAATGTCCTTGCTAAAATATGGAGTCTAGGAATGAAAACAAAACATGAAATGTTTATTTTCTTACTGGGATGGAGGTATGGCAAATTGCTTCTTTAACATATTCACAGTCATAGTTCAGTAGCTAATCAAGGGGACTCAACCAGTCTATCAGTTAACACATTGATGGAAGTTGGTCTCCCCAGAGTTATTACATGGTCTACAGACCTAGAGGAAATGGTCAAATCTCTCCTCCTCATCTCTTTGTCTGTTGTAAATTCCTTAAACATGAGGAGAGTGGATTTTATCCTGCTCATGGTGCAGTTTAAGAATAAGACATGAAGTGTTTAGTCAATAAATATTCAATAGAACAACTATCATTTTTTATCATTGTTCTCCCAGTACCTTAGCCTGGGTGTAATAAGTACTTAATAGATACTTGTTAAAATAAATTGTTGATTTCTAATATAATTCTCAGTTACATTGGTCCAAACTTTTATCAACTCATAACCCTATGAAGTAAGATCTTCCTATAGAATCCAATTTAACCAAAACAAATATGAGGGATAATTATGATCATAAAAGTGACACAGCTAGCTAATGGCAATGCCTAAAAAAGCAACCCTGGCTGATGCAATGTTCTATCTATCATATCATCACATCACATATTGGACAAGTTTTATCACCTTCTGTTCCTTGCTTACCATTTTCTCCCTTTTGGTATCATCCCTTCCCTTGGCTCCAACTATCATTACCTGTTGGTATAACTTCATTCCTTGATTTTTTAAACCACAATATTCATTTTGATCTCCAGATATCATGTCTAGTTAACTATTGGATATGTATTTTTTTTAAATTCTGAACTTAAATATCAAAAATAATGAGCATTACTGCATATAAGTAGAATTTAAAAGAAGATTAAATGTGAATTGTAGGTCTCTTTTCCATAGTACTCTTTTAAAGTATATTAAAAACTCAACACATTTTTGTCAAAATTATCCTACTTGTTTGGGACTCCTGAACTTCCTTCTGTATTTCTTTGTGCACTTTTAAGAATATTTCAATAGCCCTCCTCTTTTTTCCTCTTCTTATTCTTTTTTCTTTATTTTTTGAAGACATAACCATTACTACTGAAATCTTGCTCAATTAAAAACCAGAAGGAAAAAAATTTATGAAAATGTACATAGTTAATCAAAAGAAATCCATACCAGGTCTGTGTATGTCTTCTAGATCATGAATCAATTACTTTTCTTTCAAAAGGCTGGAGACTTGGTTATTTATAGCTTCAATCAAATTTCTTGTCATTTAAAATTACTTTTTTTTTAACTTTTTTTTTAAGTTTATTAATTGTTCTTCTAATTCTTAGTACTTCCTCTACATCACCATCCTCTACACACATCCCGGGATTCTCTAAAATCATCTATTTCATAATTTCTTATGATACAATAATATTTAATTTCATTAATTGAACATGATGTATTCAGCTATCCCTCAATTTAGAGACGCTATTTTAGGTTTGAACAGCTTTTCTATTTTTTTTTAATTCTCCTTCAAGATCAAGACCTTGGGTTTGAATTTCGAAGTTCCTACTAAAATCTAGTCTTTTAAACTAGACAGTTGCAAGTTCTCATAATTAAATATCTGTTTTTTCCCTTCTGTATAATTATATTCAGCTTTACAGATTATTCTTGTAATTCTTCTAATATTCTTATAATCCCTTATCTTTTCCTTTTGGAATTTTATGTTCCAAGATCTCTCATTAGATGTCGGTCAGTTGTTTTGTGATCCTGACAGTGGTTCTTGGTATTTTAAGTCTTTCTGACTGCTTATAGCATTTTTCCTTTGAAATGACACTACTAGCTATGACAGTACTGAGACTTTTACTTTTCTAATTTCTTTCAACAGTCAGGGTATTCTTTCTATTTTCACTTCACCCTCTAGTTCAGAGAATTGAACAGTTATAATTTCTGATTTCTTGCAACATAATCTCCATTTTTTAGAAATCATTAATTTTAGGAAGCTCAATGATTCTTAAAATATGTTTCCATTAATTTTCCAGGTCAGATTTTGGATTTGATTTGGTTTGATATCAGATTATTTATGGTTTCTTTTACTTTTTTCAATCTTTTCATTACATTCCAATATTCCTTGCTGCATCATGCAGTCATTTATTTCTGTTTGGCCTATTTTAATTTGGGGGAAAGATATTACTTGGGGAAGATTTATAATTTTCTATTCTAAATTTTTTCAATTGCTTTATTCAGATATCTTCTGTCATATTGCCTATTGCTTCATTTCTTCTAGGTATTCATTCATACAGTCCTCATTTTTCCCCTTTGAGTCTCTGCTTAAAGTGGTCATGTAGTTACTCTGGTTTTTTTAGATTTGATTTGGGTATTTCTTTGAAATGATTATAATTTTTATGATGGTCTGTATCTTCTTATTTATTTACTTCTCTGGGCTTAGTTGCTAAATTGGGGCTTTATGTCAAGAATAGATTCTGCCTCTTACTGGACTTTTGGTTGAAACAGTTTGCCCTACGTGACCTAGACCAGTGATGGTGAACCTTTTAGAGACTGATTGCCCAAACTGCAACCCTCACAACACATAAGAGGCACCCCCACCTTATCCTAGACAGGGGAGGGAGGAAGTGCTCCCATTGGGCTGCTGGGCAGAGGGGTGCTCATGGAAAGGAGGAAGGAAGCAGCCCCTTCCAGCATGCATGCCATAGGTTTGCCAACATGAACTTAGACCTATTACACCTGGGTTGCTATGTTGACTTTCATCTTCTAAGCCTAGGCCTCTCTGGATCCATAAAGTTCAAAGCACTGGATCTTCAAAGGCCCCCTCTGGTGTCCTAGAACAGAGGCCCTAAGGGGTGTCCTAGTCTGAACGACAATGGCCATCCTTAAAATATATTCAGCAATACTCCTGAATTTCTTGCTGTGGCTTCCTGATCATCTCAGGGAAGTTTATTGCCTCCAGATAAAGAGTTTTAAAGTCTCCATATGTCCCTGGATAGTCTCTGTTCTTTCTACTAAACTATCAACTTATTGTTCTGGGGATAGCTTTTCTGTAGAGATTGTCTGTGGGCTTTTGGCTGACTTTTTATGTAGTTTTGCAGTAGAAGCAAGTCACTTACTATAGCTTAAAATTTGGTTTCTTGATCATTATTCATTCAGGTGATATTTTTAGATTTCACTGAAGTAGAAATATGGTATCTGAGCTACTTGCCTCAATTCCAGCAGCCATCTTGGCAGAAAGTCCACTACTGGACATTTCCAAACAGATGTTCCTTTGGCATTTCAAAAGCAACATGTTCAAAATATAATTCATCATTTTTCTTCCCAAATCCATTTTTTCTCTTGATTTCCTAATGGATAGCAGAGGCATTAACATTCTCCATACCAATCAGAGTCAAAATCTTAAAACAGGGGGCAGCTGGGTAGCTCAGTGGAGTGAGAGTCAGGCCTAGAGGCAGGAGGTCCTAGGTTCAAACCCGGCCTCAGCCACTTCCCAGCTGTGTGACCCTGGGCAAGTCACTTGACCCCCATTGCCCACCCTTACCAATCTTCCACCTATGAGACAATACACTGAAGTACAAGGGTTTAAAAAAAAATCTTAAAACAATTTTTACTCTTCCTTGTCATTTAGCCCCTTTTATTTGCCAAGTACCATTGATTCTACTTTCACATCTCACACCTTTGTCTCCTTTTTATCCCCATTGCCATCACTCTATTCCAAAATTTTATTATATCTTGTTGTTTACTGTTGTTCAATCATGTCTGAGTTCTTGCATTACTTCTTAAATTGACTTTCATGATATTCTCCTAACAGTTTACTTTTCAACTTCCCTATATTCTAATCTCATTAAATGAGATAATATTTGTAAAATGCAAAACAAAGTTCCTGGGATAAAGTAGGCCCTTAATAAATGTTTGGTCCCTTCTTCTTCTAATCTTCTCTCTGGACTACTGTCAAAATAATATTCCTAACATACAGATTTTATCAAATCACAGTATTGCTGAAAAATTACCAAAGACTCCCTTCTGCCCTCTAAATACTATTCAGACTTGTGAACCTGGTACTCAAGGTACTACAAATCACAAGACCAACCTACTTTTCCAATGTTATCTATCATCATTCTCCTTCACATATTCCAATTGTGCTGGTCTATTTACCATTTCCCAAATATTGTTTCCTCTTATATAACCTTGTTCAAACTGTTCCTTTTGTACTCTTCTATTTTTGTCTATTAAAATTATACCTCTTATTCAGTCTCTACCACAAATATTACTTTCATTAATTCTTGCTGATCCCTTTCAAACAAAATTAATTTCTTTATCATTTAAGCCAGGAATTCTTAACCTGGTGTTTGTGCATATGTTTTATATTTGATAACTGTATTTTCAATATAGTTGGAGGTTTTGTAATCCTATGTATTTTATTTTAATCTTTTAAAAACATTATTTTGAGAAAGGTTCCATAGACTTCATAAAACACTACAAAAAGAGTTTCAGGGCACCAAAAAGGGTAAGAATATCTATTCTATGCTGATAATATTTTTGCATCCCTTATGCAGTTATCATATTCTGTTTTTTATATAGCTTTCTATCTCAAAACAACATAGCAAATATTCAAGGAGGACAACTAATAAGTAGAATAACAGGAAATCAAAATAAAAAATGTATTTAGGGAGAAAAATTATATTTTGGAAATGTTGGTTTTGAAAAGCCAAAGGAACATCTGTTTGGAAATATCTAGAGCACCTAAGTGCTCTGATCTGAAGGATTTGGGTTAGTGCTTCCTATCTCAAATTGTTTTCTTCAGCACCTGTCATGGTATCTAATATGTGTATGTTATCTTTCCAATTATATTGTAATCTTTTTGAGGCAGGTAATAGGACCATTCATTTATCTTTGTATCTCAATACTTAGATCATTTGGGGGAGGCAGAGGGTTGCTTGCATATAATAGACACAATAAAATTTTTCTTAAATGAATATAGTTTTAATTGTAGGGCACCTTCTAATTTTCAAAATAGTGTTTTGCAGCAATAACATGAATGCATTTGTTCTAACTGGGGTGGGGGCAGGTTAGGAAAAATATTATTATCTCCACTGTACAAATGAGTGAACTGGGACAGAGAAAGGATAAGTGACTTATCTTCCAGACTACATTAATGGCTTGTGACCAGAACTCATGACCTCCATTCAACATATCTATGGAACATTTATTATTTAAATGCACTGTGAGGAATTTCAAGTATATAAAATACTATCTGGAAGAGGAGACAACTCATTTACACAATGACTATAATGTAAGATAGAATTGAGAAGTGATGTGAGAAGTCTCCAATATACTCTTTTAATAATATTACATCTACCATATTAGAACTCCGAGTAAAAAGAGAATAAGTAGTAAATAAAAGAGATGCTTTTCAATATGATATTTTTGGCTGTCCTGAAATGTGAAAAAGGTTATTAAGAATAGTCTTTAAAAATTAATGGATAAGGTTGGTAAGAGACCAAAGTATCTATTGTTAACTGAAGTCAAGATTATACCATTATGTTTGAAATAAGGATCAATTTTTATTTAAAGAGACCCTTAAGGTTAAGATTTTCAGTAATCTGATTTCTATGAAAGTGAGCCAACACATAATTAGAGCATTTTGAGAAGTTGAAGGAGAAGGAAAGAAATATGAAGGACAAGACAATTTCAACCTTTCTATAATAAGAAATTCTAATTGTCATAAAGGAATCTCAGCCTTTTGCTGGCAGCCTGTAAGATTCAGTTCATTGGTGTAGGGAGGGGGACATTATTCAATGAGACTTAAATTAATAAATTGAATTAAACCATCAAGTCTGATGAAACGCCTTGGACTGTAAGGGCTGTGCAAAACCTGAGATTTATCAATTTGCTTTAGAAAATGGAAATACTAATTATTTATAGGATTGTGCACCTTCTCCTGACATGCAATTTCATTTCTGACAGGTTACATAATGATATTAGCAAAGACATGTCCCATCAACACAGGAAACCCATTGAAACCTCTTCCAACCAAAGCTTGGAAGATTCATTAATTCAAATCTCTCCTTGGTCTGTTTCCTCATGAATTACAATTTTGTGAGAGAGGCCATCCCTGTCATATACTTGAGAGAAGGATTTGCAAGAAAATGCTTCCCTAAATCTTTCAAGAGGAAGGGAGGGAAGTTCCCGATAAGATGAGCTCTCTACCTCAGAGAACCATAGAAAAGACTGAACTAGCACCAATCCTATAAATAACTAGTGTAGGAAGATGCCTAAATGCTCTCATCTGAAGGATCTAGAGAAGCATTTCTTAACCCTCCACCACCTGTTGTGGTATCTAAAACTCCAACTTTGGGAATAAGGGTAGCATCTTGGAAATTCCTCTATCAAAGTGCAAATGCCCTAGTGAGAGGAGGGAGGCAAAAAGGCATGCCATATTTAGAGTTCCCATTAATGCTTTTATAAATATTTCAAATTCTTCTTTTAGAGAATAAGCATGAGGGAAAACAAAGATACCAAGGACAGAGAACCTTGGTTTTAATCCTGATTCTTTCTACTTACTCTCTGTGTGACTTTGGCCAAATGATTGGAATAGTTGACTTCGAAAGATTTTTTTAGCTCTAACACTTTTAACTCTAGGAAATAGAAAGGTGTGTCTTATGAGGTCCAATATGCTAATATGCACACAATCCCTGCAGGGTGTGTCATTTGAAATGATTGTAAGCCCTGGAAAACTATGTCTCCCAGGACTCTCTCTGCTACAACTTCCCCTGACACCTCCTACTTCCTTTGGGGGAGGTGTCAGGGAAAGTATAAAAGGGAAAGTTTGGCTCCTTTTCTCTCCCTCTACCCAGGAGGGTCTGCTCTCATTAGTTTTCCCTAGACCTTTCCCTTTCTAATTAAAATAAAACCTAGCTATTCAAACCCTAAAGTTGCTCTCTGATCATTCATTTGGGAGCTCTGGTTAATTTCCCCCTGCAGAGGCTGAGACCATTACCTTCCTTTCCCTTCCTTTCCCTTCCTCTACCTTCCTCTCTTCTTTCTCCCATCCATCCTACCATCCTACCTCCATCCCTTCATTTTCACCACACAAAGGACAGAGATCAAATTTGTCACCTTGTTTACTTATAGTGTGGAATTAGCAGTTAACCCCTCAAGGAATAGAGGACCAGGGAATACTTGGTCCTTCCATAAGCCATAGCTTGGTCCAAATACCTATTAACTCCATCTATGGCAGCCTTATTGATGATGGAAACTTATCTCTGCTTGAGTAGCTAGTGCCATTCAAAGCCATTTAAAGAACTCCTGGGGCATAAAACACCAAAGTAGCAGAGTTTAGTCTGGCTGTTTTCTATACTCCTTTCTAACTCTAGAGACATAATTTTACTCCAGAATTCCCTCTGGGAAACTTTCCAAAACTGTACTCATATTTGTAAAATTTGCATCACAGATCTGGGAGTATACCTCAACTTGAGTACCTTATATGCAGTTTCTCCTACTACTGTCATTAATTAATCTCCAAGAACTCTGTGTTTCCTTATTTACAATAGCAAGCCAACAAATATAATTAGGTAAAACATTTACTAAAATGGCAATGTAATAACAGTAGCTAAAAAATACTCCCTCCATAAACTCTACTCTATTTTAAATACCCACAGCATCCATGAGAAGAATATGTACAACTTAGATTACAACAGTAGTGAGAGAACAGATGAAGGGTAAACATGTAGCCAAAGCTACTCAGTTCTAATTTTTACAGAGTTTCAAAGACCCTTGTCTCTTCAGAGTCCTTTCAATGTTTTCCCTTGGATGCAGGATCTTAGGATGCTGCCTAACTTGATCAGCTTTTAGACTGTATGGTTGATGATTTGGAAAGAAAAGAAAATTCCCATCTCCCACCACAGAGAAAAAATCTAGATTCTGCCCCAACTACTAGCTTTCTTTTCAACTCTCCTTTAAAATTGCCTACCTGTCAGCTGTTTCTAAAGTTTAAATATTTAAAATTCTTTATGGCATGACCTATATTTTAACCTGGCTTTTGGTCTTCCTTCTCACGATTTGGAGAGACCCATTGTTCATTTTTCATAAAGGGACAACAGTGTGTTAATACTTTGGTAATACATTAAAACTCCATTATCTATTATTCCATTCTGTTACATACACTGAACTATGAATAGAGAAGAAAATCAATCCCCTCATCTTTTATATAATTATCCTATATGCTCATGTAGGTGGGGTAATATAAATTGAATTAATAAATAAATAAATTTATAAAATACTTATCTCTGCCAAACCTAGACATAAAAAGAATTTTTATTTTAATAGCCATTCTTCCTTGTCCTCCCAAGACTTCCCTTTGCCCTTTCCATCTGCTGAGCTATTTATTTAAATATTCACTTTGATTCACCGCATCTAGTCTTTTTTATTAATAGGATTTATTTCCAGGTATCTCAGTCCTTTCCTTCCCTCCCAAAACCATAGAAGGCATCATCCAGCAAATAGTTGCGTATATATAGATTATATCTTTCATGTTTCCACTTCTCAATTCATTCTCTGGAAGTGAATATTCAGAATATATTCTTCAAATATTAAATCTGTAGCTGTATATAATGATCTCTTGGTTCTACTTGTCTTAGTCTTCATTATCTCATGCAGTTCTTTCCAAGTTTTTTTTAAATTAATCTGCTCATCATTTCTTATGGCATGGCAATATTCCATCACAATCATATGCCATAATTTGTTTAGCAATTAATTCTTCAATTAATAAATATCCCCTTGATTTCTAACTCTTTGTGACCAAAAAGAGAGCTGCTATATATAAATATTTTGGAACATATAGGTTATATTTCTTTTTTCTCAATCTCATTGGGAAGTAGATTCAGCAAGGACATTGCTGTGTCTAAGGATGACATAGTTTTATTCCAAATTGCTCCCCACTAATGGTTGGATCAGTTCACAGTTCCACTATAAGTGTATTAGTGTCCCCACTTTTCCACATCACCTCCAACATTTGTCATTTTGCCTGTTTGTCATTCTGGCCAATCTGATGGATGTAAGATGATACCTCAGAGCACCAAGACTTCATCATAATTTTCTTTATTTGATAATATACTTGAATCAGTATAACTTTGAGGACAAGTAATCATTTACATCTTGGGATGCTGGTCTTTTCTGGTTTCTTTTATCATGTTCCCTTAGGTCAGAATTTAAAGAATCTCAGCACCATAGAGATAAATGAGATTTTTTTAAATGCCTATTCCAGACTTCAAATTATTGTAACTCTTGTTATCAACACATCTTTTTTTCATAAATCTCAATTTGAAAATATTAAGTTATCTTTGGCATGCATGTTGAGGAGCAAAGTGGATCCTTGGAGGAGTCTAGCTAGAGACCCATAATGGCAGCTGCATAAAAGGTTAAGTACCTCTCTACCTCTCCTAATTTTTAATCTCTTTACTACTACTACTACTTTTGATTTAATAAAATAATTAAGCTACAACCAGCCTCATAATTCTAAATATTATAGTTGGCTGACCACAAAGTTTGGTAAGGACTATCATTTTCTTCACTCTTTTCACTTTTTACTTTCTCTGCACTATTCTTAAGACAGTCTATTAGAAACTAAGTCAGATTAGCCAAAAATGCCAAGACACCAACTAGAGCCAAGTCACAGCTGAGAGACATCCAGAGCACCAAAGCAAAAGAATTGGTGAAAAGGAGTCAAGTACTAGGGCAGGGTAGTAAGCTTAGTTTTGTTTCTGTTTTTTCCCAAAGGAGCCAAGTTTGGGGAACTAATAAGCTCTGATTGCCAGGCAGTGACCATGTGGAACCCCTGATCCAAACCAGGTGCACCCAAATCTCAGCAGTTTCTTGCCATTTAAAGGTGATTATCTTCCTCATGGGAGTTGGTTTTAGTCTCCAAGGTCCCTTCTGAGCCCTACATGCTTCCAGCTGCCTCACTGCCATCTCAATTTCTTCTCTTCTGACCCTGCGGAGCATCTCAAATGCGAACTATGAATTTCTTATTTTTCATTATTATATTTGATTATTTTTCTTGTTTCATCTTTTTTTGTACTTGAGTACATGAAATCAGTATTAATATTTTTGATTTGAAGGATAAGTTTACAATATCTATTAGCCCTAATACAAATACATACTCAAAAGCTTTAGACTATGAAAACCGGCCATTGATTGTTAATTATTATTGGACTTTAACTAATAATTATGTCTGATTTCAGAAGAAGGGATCACAAAAGAGCCACTGCACAGTGCAAAGAAGCACAAGACAGTTGCTGCCACCACTATAAAAGGGAAGGACCTGATCCAATCTTCCTCTCATTTATGATAAGGGGCCCCAGGGTGGTAGGTGGGTAGACCAATAACCTGCTTATAGTTACCTGTATCCTGTTGCATTGATTATCAGTCCTTCAACTTTGAATAGAGCTGTGAGAAATATACCATCTACCTGATTGCCAAGAAGAATAATATTAAACCTCGTTATACCTGGTCAGGGCCAAGGTACCAGGCCTGAGCAGGGCCAGTGGGGAAAGGAACCTCTCCAGCCAAGTGACACCACTTGAATATTATTTGATCATCCATTTTTACCATCCTTAGTCTAGCATAGATTCCCACACCTTCTTCCTCAAGCTTAACCCTTCCCCTGAGTTCATTACAATTAAATACTTAAACCTTATCCAGGTGAAGGCTGTTATTACTCCAAAGATCAGTCTAAGAGTCCTATATATAGAGGGGAAAGGGAATACTTTTAACTAAACCACAGTCAACAGCATTATTCGAATGCTATCAATACTTATCCTCACCTTTAACATTTTTACATTAACTCAACCCCAAGTCAAGTAACGAGAGAGGCTGTGTGATTTAGGTCACAGCTCCTCACTCAATCACTTGGCTTGGGCACTTGTTATGAGCAGTAAAGGGGCTCAGGAAATGCTAGTGATGGTTGCTCAAATAGGAGAGACCCTAGCCACAGCAAGATGTGAGTATAGGTTTTGTTCCCACACCAGCTGGGCTAAGCCTTCTTTTAAACTGAAGATTCTTTGCTAAACCACAAGTCTTAGAAACCAATCCAGCCAGGCAGTTGGTAGGGATATCCAGGAAGTAGAATGCAGGTTCCTGAAACCTTAGGTTGAAATAAAGGATCACCACTGCCTTGGAAATGACTATAGCCATTTAGAGATGTTATCCAGATCTGACTGCTTGAAACTAGTTACTGTTACTAAAGTAAGAAGTTGGGTTTCAGAGATTATTAGGCTTTAGGATCAAACTGGGTTTATTTGTTATCAAACTGAGGGTAGGTAAGAGGGGAAGGCAAATAGGTGAAGGTACCTAAAATGATCTTGCCTAATTATTAAGACTAAAATAAATATTGAAGCACAAGTTGTTCTCTAAGGTACAGAGTATGGGAAGACCTTGGGGGCCTCTCCCAACTCTGTTGTTGTTTGTTGCTAAGCCCAGAGGCTATTAAGCCCCTGGGTCAGATGCTATTGTTTCCTTAAAATTAGCTGTTCACTCTTGCTTGATTTTAAGGTTGTTGGCTATGCCAATAAGGTATTGATTTGGCTAGCAATGAAGGCTGTCCCTACCTGCCTACCTGATCTCCCAAACCTCCTAGGGCCCAGTTTGTCACTGGGATGAGAGAAAGATGTGAGAGTCCCCAATTTATACCCTGTCCTTAACTGTCACCTTGGCACATGCCCTGGGGTGCTTTTCCAGGTTCTGTGTTCCAAAGTGGCAAACTGCTATTTTGTACCTACAGAAAATGGCTGCCCATTTCTTCATATCACATTGTAGGTGGGATCTGGTGCTCAGCTGAGGTACAAATATTTGTGAGACCTGGTGGTTACTACCACACCTTTGTGGCCATTCAGGCATCCCATCTTCACTCAGTTTATGTCCTTATACCTTCTGAGGACCTTTGGGCCATCTCTCAATCAGACTGTAATCCAGAGCATCAGTATGACCATAACACTACTTATGGGTAAGTGCAATATTACTGCAATTGTTCTTCAGGTTTGTGGGACATAAGTCACTTTAATTGGACCTTGCTGGTGATTCAAGGACCTCTTATGATTTTCTTTTTTACTCATAATTTTATACACTTAAGATACTGATATATATTTTATACAGATTTAATTTTCTCTCTTCTATTTGGTTTTTGGTTTTCTTTTGAGAATTGATTCATATACCTTATAACTCAGTCATGTATCCCAGGGTTATTCTAGTATTGGTCAACACCCTCCTCAGTGGAGATTGTATAATTATCCTAAAATCCAAGGTTTAAGACCTTTTAAAGCAATTTTTTGAAAAGAAAAACACCAACACCTGAATCAGGAAAGTGATTCTTTTGGAGAAGGTTCCATAAGGATGCCTACAGAAACCACACACTACATCAAAAGATCCAGAGTGAACTTTGGGATATAATGAACTGAACTGCAGGGAGTTGAATGTATCATTTATTCTGAATTTAAACTCTTATGCCAAACAGGAATGCCCCCTAATTGGCTTTTTGTCAATGTGTCTATCATTCATTTTTGTTTTATTTCTCCTTTTTCTTTTCTTTCCCTGTTATCTCCAAATTGTTGTATTTCCCTCTATGTGAAGTGAAATATTTTATGCACCTCTAGTAAAAGAATCTTTAGATGTATAAGCTGGATATGTGGAATAATTCACTGGGGAGACTTGGCATGTGATTCTCCCAGAAACCTTAAGTGAGAAGATTTTAACATGATTGTCTCCCAATAGAATCACAGAGTAAATTGTCAGAAGTGAATTTTTCTCTCTCCAGTGTTACCTTTTTTTTTGCATCATCTCTCAGTAACCTGGAGGTCAAATACCACTAAGTATATTCAGGTATAGATGTGTATCAGAAGAAGGAAATTAAAGAACCAAGGAAATGGAGGATTCTGGGAAGATGGCAGCTTAGATGGAGCAAATCTTAAGACCTCCACACACTTTCCACACCAATATAAAAAACAAAGCCCTTCGAGAAGAAAGAGGACCAAATCTAACAACAGGACAAGAAGGGGGACCCTACTGCTGGACAGCTAAAGAGATACACTAAGAAAAAGGCTTGAATTCTTGAATTCTTGAACTGTTGGTTCTAAGGGTATAGAAGGGGAATCCCAGGACCCCTCCCCCATGGGCTCTGTGGAGTCTCCAGTGGCCCATGAAACCTCTGGACTAGCAAACACACCAGTCCTGATAGGGGGCCTTGTTGGTGCTGTACTCAAGGAGTTGAAAACAGACGCCAGGGTGGTGGCTATAAGAGAAAGTCAGAGAAACACAGCAAAAACATTTGGAAGATAGTGGCTTAGATGGAGCAAAACTTCACACCTATGTGTCTTACCACACCTAAATAGAAAACAAAGGACTTTGAGAGGAAAGAAAACCAGGTCTAACAGCAGGACAGAGGAGGGGGACCCTACTGCTGGACAGCTCAGCAAAAATACTCTATCTTGCCCCCTCTTTTTTTCTCTCAAGGTTTTAGCCTTATGGCACATTAAAGGCTACAAATTAACCCAGTCCAAGCTTAATCACATCAATTGGAGAGATAAGAAGTCTTCAGAGGGCAGGGAAACTCCAACACCCACCCCTCCAACCCTCCCAACCCTCCAACCCTCCAACCCTTCCACCCCTGCAATAGACTTCAAAGAAAGTAACTAAAAAACTCCATTGCCAGCTGAGGAAAGATCATTCATCAAAGCTCATTAAATCCATCTGCTTAACCTAGCAGAACAGAGAAGGAAAAAATATGAGTAAACAACAGAAAAATAGAAAAGAAATAACAATTGACAGCTTCTTTCAAGGAAGTGAAAAAAGGGCAAATGAAATAGAACAAGATCAGGAAGATCCAGCAAATTGGACATGGGCTTTGGAAGATCTCAAAATTCAATTAACTCAAGAACTTAAGGAACTCAAAAAACATACAAGAGAGGCTGAAGACAATTTGAAAAAGGAAATACATAAACTAAAATAAGAAAATAAGGTTTTAAAAGCGAAAATTGACCAGCTCAAAAATGAAGCAAAGAAGGCAAAAGATTATCTACAAAGAAAATCTGACCAGAAGGAGGATGACCAAAAAGCCAGGAATGAAATTCAGTCTTTAGAAAATAGAACTCAACAACTAGAAGCAAATGACTTCACAAGTCAGAAAGAATATATAAAACAAAATTCAAAAAATGAAAAACTTGAAGAGAATATGAAACATCTCATTGACAAAACCACAGATCTGGAAAACAGATCTCAAAGAGACAATTAAAGAATTATTGGTCTACTGAAACATCCTGACAAAAGAAAAAACCTGGACATCATCCTACAGAAAATTATCTAAGAAAACTGCCCTGACATTCTCAAAAAAGAGGGAAAAGTGGAAATTGAAAGAATCCACAGATCACCTCCTATATTTAGTCCACAACTGACAACTTCCAGGAATATTATAGCCAAATTCAAAAACTACAAGACCAAGGAAAAAATATTACAAGCTGCTAAAAAGAAGTCATTCAGTTACCAGGGAACCACAATTAGGATAACACAGCATCTGGCTGCATCTCCATTGAAGGATCAGAAAGCATGGAATATAATATTCCAGAAAGAAAGAGAACTGGGTCTAAAACTAAGAATCAACTATCCAGCAAAACTGACCATATTTTTGCAGGGGAAAGTATGATGATTCAATAAAATTGAAGATTTCCAAGCATTCATAAAGAAAAAACCAGACAGAGAGTTTGTTACCCAAAAACAGAACTCAAGAGGATCACAATAATGTAATTAAGAGAGCTGGGGGGAAAAAACTTTTCTTTAAGGGACCCAATAAGTTCAATCAATTTGTATCCCTAGAAGAAAAGAAGATATTGGTAAATGCTAAAATTTGTTATTATCAACAGGGTAACTAGAAGAAGTTTACTTAGAGGGAACAGTGACAAACTATATAATATGAAATGTCTCTTCACCACTTCTACTATTTTTGATTTAATAAAGCTATTAAGCTACCAAAAAAATGAAATCAGGCCATGAAATCAGGCCTATATTTTCTCAGAGATTTTTGACACCTGTCTTCATGAATGAAACATGTATCAGCAAAGTTTCATCTAGAACTTATGAAAATGTTGGATAAAATATTTCATGCTATTCTTGTAGAAAATTTGTGGACATGAAGCCTAGACCAGAGGCCAGTATAGTCTAAGCCAGATAAAAATGTAAGTAGAAGATATTTAACACATGACAAATAAAATAATAATGTTGATATGTGGCTACTACATGGTTTCTAAGTCTATATGAAGCTTGAAAGAATATTTATGTATGGCTTAGTGGCCCTATTTCTACCAAGTCTGACATCAGTGAGCTAGACAATAGTACAATTAGATATATTCAGTATCATTTTGCTAAATGGAAAGAGAAGTTATTAATGAGTAGTTCAATGTCATCTAGGAACAAAGTCTCTGAAAGAAAGATCCAGCCATCTGTGTTTAGCCCTGTGCCTTTTGGGATTTTTATCAATAACTTGGATAAAAGTATAGATGGCCTCCTTATCAATTTTGAATATGACATAACTAGGAAGGGATAAACACATTGGATGACAAAATTATAATTCAAAAGATCAAGTTATGTAAAAAGTGTTCTGACTCTAAAACAATGAAATGCAATAGGGGTAAAAATAAAAGCTTACACTTTGTTTCAAGAAATCAATTTTGCAAATTCAACATGGAGGAGATGTGGCTAGATGGCAGTTTGTCTAAATGAAGAAGTTAAAGATTTTGAGGAGGAGTTGATGGAGAAGGAGAGAAATATTAAGTATGAAACAATTTCAACCATTCAATAAGAAAACCCTATATGACATAAAAGAATCTTAGCCTTTGGCTAGTAGCCTATAAGACTCAGTTCAGAGGTTTTTGTTCATTTTCAAATTAATACAAATCAGTGATATTATAGTGGATCCAAAAATATATTAGGATATATTACAAGCAACAAAACTCCCCAAAATAATAAAATAATGGTCCCTTTATAATTTGCCATGGTCAAAAAACCCTTGAGTGCTATGATCTATTCTGGATACCATGTATTAGGAAGGACATTGATGAGCTAAAAATTATCTCAAAGTGAACAATCAGAACATTGAAGGGAGTTAAGTCAATGTAACATGAAGATCAATTAAAGGAACTAGAATTTAGATTAGTCTAGAAAATTAAAAACTTGGAAGTGCCATTGTAATTATCTTCTCCTAAATGAAGGAATATCATATTGAACCATGAGTAGACATGTTCATCTTGGTCTTAGATTGCAGAATCAAATGTAAAGAGTAAAAGAAGGAAAACATTTTTGGTTGGATTCAAGGAAAACTTCCTAACAATGAGAAGCATCCAAAAATAGTGGGCCATCCTGAGACATTGTATGGTCTCCTCAGCAGAGGTCTAAAAGCAAAAGGTTTCATGAGTCCTCTGATGTGTTGACATAAAGATGTTTTTCAGGTATGGGATGGAATAGTCTCCGTAGTTCCTTCCAAATATGAAATTGTCTAGCTCTGATAGTATATCCATCATTCTTCTCCCTAGCTATTGTAAAATTAAAGATTACATAATAACATTTTAATAACATTTCTCCTCTGACACAGAGTCCTTCGTGGATTAGACCCAAAGAGACTTTTGCTCAATGGCAAATAAGTAGTGGAGTCAAAGATATGACTACAATGGTAAATATTTTTGAAAGGAGAATAAAGTAAAATAAATACTGTGATAATCTTTAGGGACATGATCACTTCCTTCTATTTCTTCTAAAACTGTAGTTCTTTCATGACTCAAGATGTCCTCAAGCTGACTACAGAGTATCTGTGGAATGCTAAGTGGAATATAATTGGGGCCATGTCTTATTCATCTTTGTATCCCTGCCACTGAACAACATTTAAAACATAGTAGACAGTCAATAAGTGTTTGTTAACTTGAATGAATGAATCCACCAAGAAGGGATCACACAATTTGCCTAGCTTTCTGCTAGGACTTCCAGGGAATTTACCTAAAATTTCATAATAGCAAATTAAGCACCTGCTACTGAGCTAGGCTCTTAAAATCACTGATGAATATAAGATAACTGTTGTTTTGCCTTCCCAATTACATTACCATGATATTGTTTACTTTCTGTCTCCATTTGCTTTTTACATTGAAGTGACACAATTTAATTATCATCACAAAGCTCTCAGGTTTTTCTGCACAGAAATGCAAAGAAGAGCTTGCTCAGGTTGTCACTATACATTCTTGCATTAATCTCAGTCCCATGGGCACCTCCTGTAACATTTTCTTGCTTCACCTCTTCCTGCTACTCATTAAATAGGAGATAATGGGAAATTGAGGGAAGGTGCCAGCATAAGAGGATTCAGAGGAGCTCAAATTCCTCCTGCCATCTCCAAATACTCCAGTGAGGCTTAAAATTCACTACTCTGGACATAGATTTTAAAATTCACCTGTAGACTTCCCCACCTAAACCAGGAGTAAAGAAAAAAATCAGTGTTTTGTGGAGAAATTGAAACAGAAGAGTTGAATAGTTTGAGGATATCTGAAGCATAAAGCAAAGGCAGATATAGGAGGTTTCCTGTGGCCCAGTGCACCATTCTCATCTTGAGCCTACCCAGAGCT
The DNA here is from genome assembly GCF_016433145.1 of Gracilinanus agilis. Classification (NCBI taxonomy): domain Eukaryota; kingdom Metazoa; phylum Chordata; class Mammalia; order Didelphimorphia; family Didelphidae; genus Gracilinanus; species Gracilinanus agilis. The sequence continues at coordinate 657,068,930 of NC_058131.1, read as the reverse complement.
TACCCAAAGGACATGACTGCTGGAACCCCAGTCAGAGAGCATTCTTTTCATGTTCTGGCTAGATTTTTTAAGATTCTAGAGACCCAAATGCAAGAGACATGTCATAAACAAAATTCAACCCAAGAAGTCTTTAAAACCTGTAGTGAGAGTCCAGAAGAATAGCAAGAATGAATGATCCCAGGAAAAGCCTAAAGCTAAGGAAGGTCCCAGTGTTTTATTACAAGAAAGAGTCTCCAGTCAGAGCCTAACATCAACACATCCCTAAAACCCCTTGAAAGAGGAGCCTAGTCTGTAGATTCAGGTAGGCCCTACCTATAGCATTCAATTGAGGTGCTTGAGTCAAGTGTAGCCCTCCTCCAGATGTGGATACTGAGGTAGATAAAATGAGCAACCCAAGAAAAACACAACACCATGAGAAAATATCTGACAAACACCAAAGAAATAAAAATGAGTAGAATAGAACCCCTCAACAAGCCAAGTAAAGGCCCAGAAGAAAAACTGCAGGAATATCTAAAAGAAATAAAACAAGGGATACACAATAGAAAAAAATCAGTATAGAAATAATAACAAGGAAAATTGATACCTAAAAATATTGTACAAAACCTCATCTAAGAATTAATTAGAATGACTAGACAGAAAATGATGGCTTAAAAAGACAAAAAAAATTAAAACAAAACCAAAAGATTGAAAAATAGAAGAAAATTAATATGAAAATAATTGACACAGAAAAGAGGCCAAGGAGCTATGATTTAAGAATTATAAAACTATTTGAAAACCACAACCAAAAGAATCTAGACAAAATATTTTAAGAAATTACAAATGAAAACTATTTGTATTAGAATAAAAGGACAAAGAAAAAAATAGAAAGAATTCACTAATCATCTTCTGAAAGAAATCCTAAAATAAAAAAATTATATTAATATAATAGCTAATATCTAGAGGTTGCAGGTTAAAGAAAAATATGAAAAGAATTAATTTAAGTACCAAGGAACCATAATAAAGAGCACACAGGACTTAGCAGCTGATGCTATAAAGAAGAGAGCTTGAGATATGATATTCCAAAAGGCAACTGCTAATCCAAAGAAGACTAGAAAAACTAAGCTTAATGCTACTAGAGTGGGGATAGGGGTGGCAAGGAACTTTTAAAAGGATAGAAAATTTCTCAGTATTCTTCATAAAAAGGTCAGAACTAAGTAGACATTTTAAAACAGAAATGCAGAAGTAAAGAAAAACACAGAAATGTATGCATTTTTAATTGAAAAAGAATAATTGTTCTGGGAATTAACTCTTTATGTATTAATAGATGGATAAGAAACACCTATCTTATCAGAAACTTGACATCTTTAAAAAATATAAAGAATGTTTTAAAATGGAAAAATAGCACTGGATAATGTTGTATGCTTTAATGATCTTAATAGAAGACTTAAATGGGAACAACAGGAAATATAGGGAGAAAAGGAATATAAAGGAGAGGGAAATCACTATTGCCTAATAGAGTTGAACACAATAAATAAAATATAATCAAGAAGGAAGGGTAGGGCTAATGGAAATCCCACAAATCCTACTTTCATCTCATTTAGATAAGGGAATATTGGATATAATTACATATACACAAGATCTCAGTTTAAAAATACATTAAACACAATAGGAAAATAATAATTAATAATAATAATAGAAGAGACTAAAAACAAGGGAGAGATAGAGAAGGCTCTAAGAAGGTAGTCTAGATAAGGAAATAGTTATAAACAAACTAAACTTGAACTTTAGAGAGACAAATGGAAAGAGAAGATTCAAAGGAGGGGGCAGCATGAGTCTCTTGGCGTTGTGTCTGAGCTTTTTTTATGGTACAAATATGGTCATGATGGCTATACAATGGAGACACAAAGCAAAGGAAGAAAACCATAGACCTATATCTTTAATGAACATCAATGCAATTTTTAAAAAATAAAATATCAGCAATTAGAATACAAAAACATACTACAATGACTATAAACTATTACTAACCAGTTTTTATAAGCAATAAAAGGTTGGAACAATATAAGAAAAGGTATAAATATAATAATAGAATTTAATAAGTAATAAAACCATATAGTTATATCAATAAAAGCTGAAAATTTTTGAACGTGTAAGCATGCAATGCTTTAATTTGTTTATATTTCTTTGAAATTTCTTTATTTCTTATTTTTATTTCCTTGGGAAAGGGAGAATGGAAGGGGTTGTTCAACAAAAGAAAGAAATGCTATTAATACTGTTTTATACCACATTTAATTCAATATAATTTTCTTTTATGCAGTGATGTTGATCACAATTAAAACTTAGGCACCCAACCAAACAACCAAAAAGTAGCGGTAAAAATATACCAGTTAATATTTCAATGCAGTGACTTAAAGAGGCTGGATTACTATGGCTAATATTATTGTTATTGGGAATGAAAGAGGTGTATTTACTGAAAAATAAATAATGTATTGAGTATGGAATTTAATAAGGAGATCATTTGTATTTTTAAATCATTGCATTTTTAAGGCACACATGGACTATAATAAAATGAAATGGAATTTTTTTTAAAATGAGTTTCCCATTGTCCATTTTAGTCCCTCACAAAAAACACTATTTTAAATAATAAACATTATTACTTCAACAACAAAAGATGACATGAGATAAACACTTTTTTTCCCAATTCATTCATTCTATAGGCATTTACACATTTCTGATATATTCAAATGTATATACACATATATGTACATGATCAATATAAAATACAAATACATAACAATAACACCAATTCCCTAATAGGTGAGTAATATTTGTTCTTCATTTTGAAGAGGACCAATGACATCATTTGCTCATGAGCTGGATTTAAGTGAGGGAGAGTTGCACAAAGTGGTCAGTCTCACTCTCTTTTCCAAGGTCATAGAAAGACAATGGCAAGACAAAATTCAGAACATCTGGTGAAGGCCTGAGATGTAGTAGTTGACCTTGGTGTCATTTGATGTCTGGCCAAGTTCTACACACTCTATAATGCCTACTTCAGTCACCTTCATGGCCACTGGAACAAATTTTCTCATCTGCCCATTCTGCTAGAAGAACTCTTCACATACCTGGGATAGACATCCCCCTAATTCACTGCCAGGTTTGAGGTCTGTCAGTTAACTTCAATTTGGTCTAGCACCCCCTTCAGGGCCAGTTTTACCATGGTATCGCCACTGTGCCTGCTATAGCTTCTTAAAGCCAACACAAGTGAGAATTTGGTTAAATTTGGTTAAAGATGGACACCAAAGGTGAATGGGCAGCCCTGAAAAGGACCAAGAAAGTCCTCAAACCAGAGGTGCTAGTCCAGAGGTAATTAATCTAGAAATTTTCAAAAAGAAATGCAAACTACCAACAACCATAAGAAAAAATATTCAAATGCACTAATAAAATCTGCAAATGCAAATTAAAAGTATTGAGATTTCACATTATAGGAATAAGAATAGCATGGGTAATAAAAGTTAAATTTGAAAACTTTAGAGAGGCTATGGGAAAACATGTAAATTAATACCTCATTGGAGGAGTTGTTAATTAGAACAACTATTCTGAAAGATATTTTCATAAATATATCAGAAGTCACCTAACTCTATATACTCAATGATCTAGTGATACCACTATTGGGCATATATCCTAAGCAGATCAAAGGCAGAGTTCAAAAGACCCTTTTTATATAATAATACATATAGCAGTACCTCCCCAGATGTGAAAGGGTGAAGGAATAGGTGTCACAAAAATCTGATAAGGAAAATTGAGGTTTTTTTATTGGCCCCTAACAGGATTTATTTAAGAAAAGAAAGAAATTTCTTATTTCTAAAACATTTTATGTCTTGCCTGAAAGGAAGAGCTAGACTAGTTCATTTTTAGTTTCTTAGTCCTTTCTAGTTATTATCATTATATTATCATTTATATCTTAGAGAAGCCTTTTTATGATTTATAGAGATGGATAATTTAGATATGTTTCATAAGTTAATAGTCCAAATTTTATTAATATATATACATTTACATATGTATGTATACATATATTAGTGTATCCATATCAATCCATTAAAAATGTGACATTCAAGTACAAATCTGATAGGCAATTCAATACAAAATGTACTTACTATGAAAGATAATAAATTAAAAATGGAAAACTTACAGAGATGTGGGAAGTTGAAATTAAAAAATAAAAAACAACCATCCAATCCTAAACACTATATGTAGGGTGATAGTTTTAGCTATCAGTACAAAAAATATTTAAGATCAAAACAGTTTAAAAATAAACTTTTTACAGGAAGTCAGATTTCACATCATCTTCAACCTCTGGTATAATGATTGGTTTTGAGAAATCAGCTGTATAATGAGAACAATATTTTCCCCTCTCTCCATTTGAATTCTAGATTGATAACCCTGAGGAGGGTTACAAACCCTTACAGAAAGCAATTGCTGTGGTTGTTTTGTAGGTAAGATGGTTTAAATAGCCCAAATAAAGGAAATTTATAGTAAAGATGACATACTGACAGATTCTTTTTCTGCTGTGTCTCAGCATGGGTGAACACACTAATACAAAGATTATTCGGTTTTGCAGAGGAATCATGATGTTATATTAATATTTCTGAGTGTAGCATGCTTTGGAGGAATGGAAAATTCCATGAAGTGGAATACTTGCTAATGAAATCATTAAAGAAAAACAAAGTTGTTGGGGCTGCATGAAGGATGTACCATAATACAAATGTTTAAAATAAAGACCTAGCCAACTCATTATTTCTAATAGCTTGGCTTATATAGAATTTGAAAGCATTTTAGACTAATAGAATTTTGGAGTTGGAAGGGACCATGGAAGGCATCTAGTCCAACTTCTTCTCTAAGCATGAATTCTTTTTGGAGACCATGAGTGATTAACTCACATGTCAGCTCATTAAATATTTGGATGGCTTTAACTATTAGAAAGTTTAAACTTCTATTTGATTAATTTTACCTCCTATTAATGTCTATCTCTTGATCCAGGTTCCTTCTTCTAGAATCCAGCAAAATAATATTAATCTTGCTCCTAAATTACTACCCTGTCACCTCCAGGATCAAATACAAAATTCACTGTTTGGCATTCAAAACCTTCATAAACCAGCCCTTTTTATGTACTCTTTAAGTCTTTTATCTTTCTTCCTGACAGGTACTCTTTTATTTCAAAGACACTGACTTCCTCGATAATCCAAGAATAAGACACTCCATCTCTTTTCTCCAGAAAATTTCTCTGTCTCTCATGCCTGCAATGTTCTCCCTCTTAAACTTTGGCTTCTTACTTCCCTGGTTTTCTTTAGGTCCCAACTAAATTTTCATCTTTTATAGGATGTCTTTCACAACCCCTCTTAATTCTGTTTCCCTTCTGTTAATTATTTCCTTTTTATGCTGAATATAACTTGTTTTGTAGGTATTTGTGTATTATTTCCCTAATTAGACTGTAAACTACTTGAGAACAAGGATTGTCTTTTTCCTCTTTTTTTCCCATAGTTTACATAATACCTGGCACAAAGTAGGTACTTAATATTTACTGTTAGAATAGTAATAATAATAAAGGTATGTATAGAAATATAGATACATAATGATTTATAAAGCACTCTACTAATATTAATTCATTCAAACCTCACAATTTTGGGAGGCAGGGGTGGGTGCTGTTATTATCTCCATTTTACAGATGAGGAAACTGAGGCATACAGTAAGCAATACAGCAGCTACTGAGTACTTGAGGCTGGATTTGTGGATAAAGCTGGCATTGGAGTCAAGATGAAGTACATTCACGTCCCTGTCTTTGATGTATACCTGCTATGTAATCCTGAGAAATCCATTTCATGCCCCAAAGCATCTCTCCAAGACTCTAAATTGCAATAGTTACTAATCAGCATTCATAGAGTGATTTTTCTCATTGGAAAACTCCATATATTAATGGTCGGGGTTATGGACCTTAGGGCATAAGAACAGAAAAGTTCTAGAAGCTTTATTTTTTCTCTAAACATCCAATAGGCTATTGAGTATAATTTAAAAAAAAACTGATGGCCAACAAAAACCCTCAGCTGTCTGTAATATTTAACTTTGAGCTTAGATATAAAAATAAGAGAAGAGGGAAACATGGGGGTTGAGGGGAGGAGCTCTTCTTTCTAAAAGTAGAGATTTGGTTCAGCTGATCTAAACCTGAGGGCTGGAGAGAAGAAAGAAGCAAAAGTAGATCTAACCAGTGTTAAATTATTATAACCCTCATAAAACATGTAGGACCAAATGTAGCAGATATCCCTACATCTGTTTTCTATCCCGTTGGGAAAAGAAATCACAAGCTCAGGAAGTCCATGGGCTGGAAGGGAATATTCACTTTTAGTCTAAAAAGATGTAGACAATTTGTCGATTTCACAGTTTCCTTGAGGGAAACCTCAGAGGGACAGGGAATAAGCAAGGACAACAGGCAAATGAAAGTTCTGGGCTGGAGGGCTTCAAAAGACTTTGAGCAACTGGCAAACTGCCTGCCACCAGAAGTAACCCAGAGAAGTTACCAATCCCTAATGTCATTGAATAGCTCCCCCTGGTGGTCGAAAATGGCTTACAAAGGAAATTATTTTAAGCTTTCTGAATTAGAGCTAAAATAACAAGGTTGGGTTTTTGAAATTGCATTATTCAATTTAATTTATGAATAGGAATTTTGTAGCATCAGAAAGAAAATCCTTAGAGCCATTAGGGTTATATCTTCTAATACTTCTGGTCTCAATCATTTTTCTATTGAATCATTTGGGGAAGAGTATTGAAATCTCAGTAACTGATTTGGGCACAATTGATAAAAAATATAGTAATCAATTAAAAATACATACTGGGTACCTTTTATATGACCAGAATTTTAGAAGTCAGTAGGGAAGTAGAAGAGATAGCCTCTCTCCACAAAGAGTTTACAATTAGCTAGGAGACAAGATTAACATACAAATGACGGGAAATAATAAAAGATAATATATAATTAAGTTCTAAAGTATAGAGTAGAATACAGGAATGGAGATTAATGAGGTCAGCAGTAGCCAGGAAATTAAATTCACTTCAATACATATTTATTTCTACTATGAGTATCATGGTGATTATTATGCAACTATGTAGTACAGTAGACAGTGTTGATCTGTGATACAAAACACTTAATTTCCAATAGTCTCAAACTCACCAACCATGCAAGTCACTTAAACTGTCTCAAACTCAGTTTCCTCATCTGCAAAATGGAAATAATAATAGCAAATATATCACAGGATTATTGATAGGATCAAATGAGGTAATACTTTGATCTTCACAATTATTTTATCCCCACTTTACATATGAGGAAACTGGGGCAGACAGAGGTTAAGTGATTTACTTCAGATCACACAAGTAGCAATTGTTTGAGGTCAAATTTGAACTCAGATCTTTCTGACCCAAGTCTGATACTCTATATGTCATACCACCCAACTACAAAGCCTTTTACAAACCTTAAAGCACTATATAACTGCTCTCTACTTATTAATAGAGACTAATATTATTAATATTAAAAAGAGTAATAGTAATATTTATTGCCTTATATAAGGAACTGTGATATGCCATATAAGCTTTTCTCAAAAAATAAGTATTTATCTTCAACAAACTTTTGCCAAGGGAACAGATAGAAAAAGATATTTTCATTTGGAAACTCCCTCCAATGCAGATCTATAACTTAGATGAGTCTTAGAGAATTGTCCAAAGTTTCAAGAGTTTGATCACACATAGCTATTGTCACAGACAAGACTTGAACCCAGAATTTAAGTTCCTCATTCTAACCACTACTCCAATTGTCTCACAAATGAATGCAGCAGAAAGCAACAGGAGGAAGGAGAGAACCCCAAAATGTGAGAATTTAGACTCTGTGCTCTGGGTTTCACTGATAATATAGCTCCTAAGAAAACTTGATGGAGAAAGTAGAACTTAAGCTAGACCCTTAAAAATGGCAAGAGGAGAGAGGAATGTAAAGGAACATAGCACGTGTCAAAGCATGGAGAAGAAAATGGGACCAGCATTTTCAAAGAAGGTCACATAGACAAGCAGGTCTAATATGAAGGGAGTCTACAGGGACCAGTTGAGAATAAGAATGATAATTAAAGTGGGGCTAGGTTATAGAGCACCTTGATAAATCAAAGAGAGATGGTGATGATGATGGTGTGTTCATATATAACATATATAACATCTTAAGATTTGCAAACTATTTTACAAATATTCTCATTTGAACCTCACAACAATCTTTTGAGGTAGATGCTATTATCATCTCCATTTTACAAATAAGGAAACTGATTCTGAATGACTTTAAATGATTTGCCCAGGGTCCCAGAGATAATAATAGTAATAGCATAGTAATACTTGTAAATAGTAATAATAGTAAATGAAATTAATTGTTGGAGGTAGCACTGGAACTTAGGTCTTCCTAAACATAAAACCAAAACTATGACTATTGTGACAACTAGCTACCAGATTATACTGTCTACCGTAGGCAGGAGGGAGCAAGTGAAACTTTTTGAGTAGAGGCATGGTATTGTGGATATGATGTTATGAAGACTAGTCTGAATCCACATCCTAGATAAACTGATTATGGAGTATCTTGGACTGACGGAGGCTTGCTTATTGGTTCATTGAAGTAATGTAGTTTAATTTATCAGTAACAAGTATTTATTAAGTACCAGGCCATGTTGTAAGTGTTAGAGATATAAATAAAAAAAGGAAAATAGGTCTTGGCTTCAAAGACCATAATTTAAAAAAATGATACTATAGAAGATGGAAGCCTGAATAATTTACCTTAAGATGATATTAAAAGCATAAATCAGCAACTTTTTGATCCAGGTATTTTTGTCACATATACAAGCCTTGGTGATCATTCCTCTGCTCGATTGTGCCATGAAAAATATAGAATCATAGCTCATTCCTGCCCCTTAGGGCTAAGACCCTCATGGAAAAATGAGATGATATAGCAGACCTTTGGTGGAGGGTCCTGTCCCTTACAAGACCCAAAGCTAGCTTCCCTGAAGTTGGAAGATGAAATATCCCCTTGATGTTCTAACTCAAAGCCCAAGGGCTGCGTGAGTCATTGCCTGCTTGGGCAAGGAGCCAGGCCATGACCTCCAAGTGCATGACTTGAGAGTCTGTCATTAATTCCATCCTCTATTATGATTCATTTGGGGCCTTGAAACTTATATCTCTCCTTATGAGACCATAATTGCCTCCTGATTGCCATCCCTGTGATTAATGAAGGCAAGCCTGTGCTCAGATACTCTCCATAAAATGAGCTAGAAGCCACTCTTTAAAAAAAGAAGTCATAGCAGGGAATGAGTGCTCCCCTGTCTGACACTGAATATACACACACTTCTCTCCTCCCTGTCACCCCCAAAGAATGGACCTTGACAACTGAGCTATCTCAGTTAAGTGCCAAAGAAAAGGGCTCTCAGAAAGGGCCAGGTACCTAAGTAACTGGAGATGATGAGGTAAGACAGCCCATTTCAATTCTGGCCCGTGAATTGATTAACTGTGATGAGGCTCATTGAGATTCTATCTATGCTCCACTACCTTCTGATTTTATGACGTTTTCACTTTCATGGTGATGAAAAAGCATCTTTGTCAAAATACACAAAGCAGAATTAGGCCAGCAAAGGAGCCCTTTAGGATGCTTTCCCCTGTGCAGAAATAAGGAAGAGGAGGTTTGCTCTCATAACTCTGGCTCTGGGAGACAACCTCCCACTCATCCAGTCACAATTCATTCACACCACCAGATAGAAAAGGTCTCACTGATTCCATTATCAAGGTCTCTCTTTCTAGGGGCCGTAATTAAGTAACTGCTCTTAAATTGGGCTCCTCAAACAGCTGGTTCCATTGCCGGGTGATGGTTCAAAGCTTTCCTTGTTAGGGGCCTTTACCTTCCCAGGTTTCAATCACTGCCTGGCCATATAGAGGCTCAGCTCCTAAAGCCAAATATCCAATTTTAACATCTGTCCCCTCACCTCTTCCTATATCCCTAAGCCAGAAAGATGGATTCCCTGCTGCTGCTTTTGTGCCTATGCTTGTAAGCTAAAGACTGATCCTGGTTAGTGGTCTGCATCTGGGAGAACTGCTGACTTTATTTGGCTTCTCTCTGCCAGGTTCCAATTCACAATGTTTCCTGAAAAGAAAGTATTTCTGTATTTTTAAAAGGCTCTCACCGTCCCAGAAACACTGTGAGTGGCAATAGCCATGCTGCCTACCAACGACACAAAGCACCTCAAAGAAAATGTTGGGGGGAAGGCTATCTGGCCAGAAAGGCTACTTAGATAGCTTCATGCAAAAAAAAAAACCTGCTCACATTTTTTATATATGAATAGCTCACTTTTTTGTAGAACCCAAAGATTTAGAATTTGCTTCATGTACATTAATAAGGGCTAGAATTTATAGAACATTCGAAGGTATACGAAACATTTTACATTTGTTATTTCATTTCAAAGCTATTAATTTTCCCACTTGACAGATAAAGAAACTGAGGCTCTAAGAGGCTGGCAACCTAGGTGTCATCCTCGACTCTTCAGTCTCTCTCACACTTCACCCTCATTTCCAATCTGTTGCCAAGTCCTATTGATCTTAGCTTTAGAACATCTCATCTCTGACATAGCGACCACCCTGGCACAAGCCCTCATCACATCACACTTGAACAATTTCAATAGCCTGCTGGTTGGCCTCCCTACAACAAGTCTCTCACAACTCCAGCCCATCCTCCACAAAAATGTCCAAGGGATCTTCTTAAACATAGGTCTGACTACATCACATTCTTACCCATTAAACTCCAGTGGCTTACTATTACCTTTAAAGTCAAATACAAATTTCTCTTTTTAGCATTCAATGTCCTTAATAATCTATCCCTCCAATTATTTTTCCAGTCTCCTTATATCTTACACCCACTCCTCACTCTCTGATCCAGTGACATTTATTTCCTTTAGAGTGCTCAAACAAGGCAACATTTCCCAACTCTGAGCATTTTCATTGACTGTCCCTTATGTTTGAAGTGTGTTCCCTCCTCATCTCTACCTTCTGGCTTCCCTGGATAACTTTCCTTCCCAACTAAAATCTCACCTCCTATAAGAAGCTTTTCCCAAACTCTCTTCAGTCTAATGAGATCACTTTGTAGATTATTTCAAATTTATCCTATGTATATCTTGTTTGTACATAGTTGTTTCCATGTTTTCTACCCCATTAGATTTTGAGAGCCTTGAGAGGAGAGACTGTCCTTTTACTTTGCTGTGTGGCCCCAGTGCTAGCACAGTGGCTATCAAATAGTAGGCCATTTAAAATGTTTATTGATTGATTTAATGACTGAAGAGAATGAGGATCATGCACCTAGGATATATCAGAAAGAGATCTGATTAAAAATTTTTCTCCTGATTCAAAATGCTCAAGGTAGGATACATATATTTCAAGGCTAAAAATGGAAATGAAGATGTGGTTGTGGCATTAGTTTCTAAAATTCTAAACCCCTAACAGCTTATGAATTCCCAATCTTCAGAGAATTTTCATTTGGATGATACCTGAAATACCTCAGTACTTTCATGCTGACCTTGAGAATAGTCATATGTCTTTCCCTACAAGGTTGGGAAATATTCTCTCCCAAAGAACTTGAATAACCCAAAATAATGTATGGTTTTTATGGATTATATAAAAGGATTTCTCAGGAATGATAGTGTCATTGATAAAATAGCAACAAAAACCATATTTGTAATAATTGACACTTATTTACATAGCACTAGAAAGCTTATAATATAAAATTATCTCATCTAAGCCTGAAAATAACACTGTGAGACAGGTACCACAAGGTCTCATTATCCCCATTTTATAGATGAGGAAAACAAGTTCCCAATGCATACCCCTTAGTGATGATACTACTTTCCAGTGCCATAAAGTCCAAGTTATACAAGGAATTGAATAAAAATAACTTTGAATTCAGTAAATGTTTACTGAGTGCCTATTACATCCAGGATATCAAGCTAAGCACTGGAAATTCAAAGATAAAAACCAACACAATTTCTACCCTTAAGGAGCTTACAATCAATCAAAATCATTCTCTTTTTATTCACTCTAAATTACAGTTCATTAAACTGATCTCTGTTTATGGCCAACAGATAAATTTTTAGAGACTAATGTTTCAAAATTCTCTCAGAACTTGAATAGCAAACTGTGTCTGCTGCCCCAGTTGTTTATAACTATCCTATCTGATAGGGAGTCAGCAGATCTGACTTCAATTACTGGATCTGTTATTTACTAATTGGGTGAATTTGGAAAGTCATTTGACTTCTTTGGTCTTTAGTTTTCTTCTCTAAAATTTGGATATTAGATTAGACTTAAGTGGAACTTGGTCTTACAGACAGGAAAACTGAATGTGAATCCAAATATGGTTTGCCAGATAATATATCTGGAGTTAGAAGTAGCTTTTGAAACAAATGTTGTTAGTGAGGGGTGGGAACACAATGAGGAAGAATAGAAAATGATGAAGAATATTAGATAGGTTGTATGACCCATTACAAGGAAAAGGGTACTGATGAGGAAATAAACTACTTTCCCTATCAAGAAATACAGAAGTGAGGGGCAGCTGGGTAGCTCAGTGGATTGAGAGCCAGGCCTAGAGACAATAGGTCCTAGGTTCAAATCTGGCCTCAGACACTTCCCAGCTGTGTGACCCTGGGCAAGTCACTTGACCCCCATTGCCTACCCTTACCACTCTTCTGCCTTGGAGCCAATACACAGTATTGACTCCAATATGGAAGGTAAGGGTTTAAAAAAAAAAGAAAAAGAAATACAGAAGTGATGGATTCAAGATGCAAAATGAGACACAAATTTTGGACATGGCCAAAACAGTGAGATTTTGTTTTAGTTTACTGTGCATATTTGTTTGTTTTTCAACAGGAAAAAAGAGAAAGTGGGAGAGAGAGGGAAAATGGTTATTAATTTTAAAAAGAAAATAAGAAGGAAGGAAGGAAAGAGGGAGGGGAAGAGAGAGGAGGAATAGGAAAGAGAAAGATAAGAGAAGGGAAATGAAAAGAAAATTAAAAAGAGAAGAAAAAAAGAAAGAAAAGAAAATGAACTTTGGGGTGAAAGGACCTGGGTCTAAATTCTACCTGTTCTGTTTACTGTCTGTTTGACCTTAGTCAAGCCATTTAATCTCTATGAGCTTCAGTTTCCTCATCTGGTTTAATTCATTCCCTTGTAAAAAGTAGATACTTCCTTTACGAACCAGTTAAACTCTTCCTTCCTTGAGGAGTTTCACTAATTTCCACCATTATCACTTGCAATCTCAACCAGGTAAATAAAAGAATTGGCCCAGAAGTACTCAGGGATTCAAAATACAGTTTTCAAAAAAGGAGCTGACATATTACCAATAGGGCATGCTCTCTAACCAGTGTGGAAAGGAAGTAGGGTGCTGTGAGCCACTGGGATAAAGATATTCCCTCAAATGCCAATAAGGAATGAGGAAAGAAGGGCACAGTACCAGGGAACTTAATTCTAACTATGTCACAGCAAGTAGGAGGGAAAGGGTGGAATGAGCAGTGCCTAGGACCTGGGCCACTTAAGCTTTGGCATAAATGCATCATGGATTGTCCTGAGTTCAGGGCTATATCACTTGAACCAGGTTTCACTAGCTCCTAGTTAAGAAATGAAGGGGGACAAATATATATATATATATATATATGTATGTATGTATGTATACATAGATAGATAGATAGAGATTACTCAGAAACCTCGGTTTTATGATTATTTATTTATTTATGATTATTTTCTTCAAAAAAGAGAGTAGTAGTTTAATGAACATAGCAAGCAATGAATAATAATCACAATAAAGAGAATTTAATAAATATTAAATGACAGAAAACTACTGCTTATTAAAGTTCATTTCAGAATCAATTATACTATGAAAATAATTGGTCAGCAAAGGTAAAATTAATAGTAGGTGAGAAATAAGGATTAAAATGAATAAGAAGAAACAGCATACAGCTATAATGCATACTTTAAAAAACTATATGACTGCAATTCATGAATCTGTATTCTGAAATGTTTATGTTTATTGGTGATTAAGTCCTTAATGACAGGACCTAAGCATTTAAGGTGTTATAAACAAAAAAGACCTAGGGAGATATATACAGTGATGGGAATGTATCTATGTATTCTCCCTAGATGCAAATGATGGAGGAACACCAACCCTGATCACCCTTGATAGTTTATAATTTCCCTTTTCTATAACAGTTGCCCAGGGAGGATCTCAAAAGGTTAGGTGGATGGGTATCCTTTTCAGGTCCAACCTGGGGTTGGATAAATTATTATAGGGCTTTTGATTTTACTTGGATCACGTTTGATATCTGACAGCATTGACTCCCTCCCCAAGGGTCACGATATAAAGACCACTCAGGAAGGTACTTGTTAAACTCAATTTATCTATAATCTATAATCAGGGAAAGGATAAACAGGACAGAAATGAGGATTGGAGACCCTGTCAATCTAATATCTATAACTAGTTGACAATCAGGACTGGAGGCTTTTGATTTAGTAGAAGCTGGAACTTTATTCTCCACTACCCCTCTGGCCCAGCCTGGCCACAGCCAAGCCAGAGAATAGGGACTGCTGTTGATGCAGCTGTGTTGGTGATGTTATTCTCTCAGCTTTTCACTATCAGTGTTTGGTGATGCACTAGCTCTCACAGTCTTCAGGAAATATTCAAATTCTTCCTACCCTCTTCTTCATAGACCTCCCAGTCTCCCTTCACCACCCATAGACCTAGAAACCTAAAGAGCTAGAAAGATCCAGAGACCTAAAGAGCCCAAAGACCCAAGCCCAAAAGACCAAAAGACCCAAAGACCCTTCCAAGTGGCTGTCAGGGTTATTTATACTGCCAGGCCAACCGATGTTTGCCCGTGACTCATGGCACCCAAGAACATTCCAATGTCTTCCAACTGCCTTCCCTGTCATTCAAGGTGGCATCCATCATTTCCCAAGATATGAATATAACAAAGGACACCTCAATTAAACAGTGGATGCAGTTCTAGGCCTGGTGTCAAGAAGTCTTGAGTTCAAATCTAGCCTCAGAGACTTACTGGTGGTATAATCTTGAACAAGTCACTTAACCTCTGTCTATCTCAGTTTCTGCAACTATAAAACAAGAATCATTAACAGCTCCCACCTCACAGAGTTGTTATGAGGATAAACTGAGTACTTAGGACAGTGCCTGAAACATATTAACCATTAAATAAATGTTTATTCATTTCACCTCTGCTAAAAATTATTTTAAAAGGTTTGATCACAACCTATTTGAACAAGCTATTGATTCTTAAAAATTGGAAAAGTTTTAAAGACATTAACTCTGATTATTACCATTTCATAAAAGTTTTACTGGCATAAATAATAGTCAAAGTGAAGGTACCCTTCCCACCAAAAAAAAAAGAAAACAACACAAAAATTGCCTCATCCTCCAAACACCTATCTCTTGCCAAGCAAAGAAACATGGCAGTCATGGGAAATATCATGGAATGGACAATTATGAAAATTATTGCTTTAAAAAGAATGAAAAGCAATACAGAAAAGAACTGGTAGAAAACTTAATGTGATCATCCCAAAAGCATTTACAAATGAAGTTGAAAGGAAGAAAAATCGGTATGAACAGACTTGTCTGAATTCTATAAGGATCTATTTTCATCCTAACAATAGCAGAACCCACACACTTAGATTCTACTACATCAGTACCTGATGTGCTATGGGACGAAGGGGAAATGGCATGAAAACAGTTGAAGTCAGTAAAAGCAGCTGATCCAGATTGCATACTAAGATAAGAAAGACATAATAGAGGTGATACAATTTTAAAATCACTCAAAGATAAATTTTCAAGATCATTACAAAAGTGAAAAATTATAAACTAAGGGGAAAATCATATAAAATCATATTGATATAAAAATTGATGGAGAAAGCAGAAATACTACTGGTCCAATTGCCTGTTTCCTTTGCTTCATAAAATCTTCATTGGAATAATTTGTGTAAGCATTGATTATCCTTTTTGAAAACGTGAAAAGGAATCAGTCAAAAAGCATGTATTATATTCCTACTATGTGGCAGGTACTATACCAGATACTGAGGAAATGAAAAGGCTTGCCCAGACAGTTTTTCACAACATAGCACTTCTTCAGTCATAGAGTTGACTAAATAATGAGGAAGATTTAAAAAATCTTTCTCTATTTTTTATTATTATTATCATTGTTAATAAGAATAGCACTTATATAGATCTTTAAGGTTTACAAAGCACTTTCCAAATATTCATTCATTTGATCCTGACCAGAACCCTAGGAGGCAAGTACTATTATTATCCTCATTTTACAGATAAGGAAACTGAGACAAAGAGGTTACAAGATTTGCCCAAGGACCCACATTTAGTATGTATCTTAAAACAAATTTAAACTCAGACCTTCCTGACTCCAAGTTCAGTATTCTATCCAAAGCATCAAGAAAGCAAACCCTCCTCAAAGCCTCTCCTTCAAAATGGTGTCTCTGATATGCATTAAGATCCTGCCAGAGTCCATAATAAATGCTGTCACAGAGCAGAGAAAAAGCTATTCCAAGGAAATCTGTCTAGCAATTTACATAGATAAAGTTAAAGCAGATTAAAAACACATTAATTCCACATTAGGACATGAATTTGTAAGGTAACCTGTTGACTTTAATCATCAATGTAGATGGACAGTGAACTGAACCCAGTAGAAGAGGAAGTTTCCACTAGATGTCAGTTTATGAAATTCAATAGCATTTCCGGTGATCCCTAGTCACTTTCTGATACTTTCTTGGGCCAATATTTACCCATTAATGCTCTAAATCTTGGAATGATCATAATATTCAAAAATGCAAATGAAATAGAGGATAATACAAGGGTGCATGGTGGGAAAACATCTCTGAGTGTTGTCAACGATAATTTAGCCATGTGATATGACATAAAAAGTATCAAAGATAGATAGAGGGAGGCATTGTGGTATAGTGATAAAAGCCTTGGATTTGCAGTCAGAGGAGTTGGGTTCAAATCTTGGCTTTCTCATTTTCCACCTCAGCGACCTCTCTAGTCTCCCATTTTCTCATAAAATGACAGGATATGATCAGATAACGTCTAATACCCCTATGAACTCTAAATTTAATAACTTTTTTATTCAAAAAGCTGGTAGTACAGCATAAAAAGGCATAACAGCCCAAGGTTCATATTGGCATTAAAAGTCAAGCTAGGAATATGAGATATCGAAGTAAATATATGCAAAATATGAATGTTTGAAAAAATCTGTACAAAGAAAACTTGGAGGAAATTTTGTTATTTTTAATGTACTTGGGAAAACTAATTAGAGAAAGAAGTTTCCCTTGAGAAATCCATAGTAGGGATGTGGAAAAGCCTGTGAGTAAGAGCAATCAGTCTCATTAGTGTTCAAATCAAGACATCTCTGGGCCAGCAGGCCTGAGGTCCCCAGCCCTCTACCCTAAACTGCCCTAGAGGTCCCTGAAGATCCAAAATTCTGAGCCTCTAAGATCTTGGGCCAACTAATACTGAGAGGCCAATGTCAATTGGACAATAATCATTGTGCTTTCATTGGTAAAGGGGGAGCTGAGTTAAACATTGGCAATAGGAATATAGGTAAAAACACTATCTCTGCCCTCTAAGAGCTCATATTCTGACGGGGAGACAACATGCAGAATATTTTGTTTTTCTATTTACAAGACAGAGTTTATGGAAAGTAATTGGGAAATAGACTATTGTGCAAAGAATAGAAAGCAGGCTAGTGTTTGTGGATCATAGAGTATGTGAAGGAAAATAAAATCTAAGTGGAAAGTATGAAAAGGGTAGATCCATTAGATCTTCACTCTTGATGCCATGTACTCTCTGATCTTCTCCATCCTCTCACCAGCCCTCTGAGAATGTGTTCTTTAAGGGTAGATGATGTTTTATTTGCTTGTATTTGTGTCACCAGCACTTAGCACAGTACCTCACACACAGAATGTGTTTAATAAATGTTTTATCTAATTACCTATCTATCTAAACACAATAATATATAGACTACCACATTTAACCTAGAAGAAATAAATAACTTCATAACAATGAACACGTGAAGAAAAAGATGAAAAATGTAATAAAAGCTCTGATGAAAAAAATTTGAAGGAGAATAAATAGCTTAGAACAAAACTGGTAAATCTTATGCAATTAATGGATTCCTTGAAAACTGCACTAGACCAAATAGAAATCAATATTCAAGCAAAATGAGAGAGTGAGAAATATTAAATATTAAAATCAATAAACTAAAAAATAGAAGAAAATGTAATATATCTTATATAAAGAATTGACCCAGAAAATAGACCATTGAGAAATAATTTAAGAATTATTAAATTACCTGATAGCCTTCTTTCTCCACTCCTTCAAAAAAAAAGCCTGGATATTACATTACAGTAATTCATAAATGAAAGCTGCCCAATCCATTAGAACAAATGGGAAAAGGCCCCAGATTGTGATAGCAGTGCTAGTCATATCCCTTCAGAAGTTTAATATCTTCAAGGATATTAAAGACATAAATAAGAAAACAAAGAACCTAGGAATGAAATGGTTCTGTTTTGAGAGTTTTAAATAAAGAAAGAAAATTGAGGGTTAAGTAATAACTAATGAAGAAAGGAGGAAGAAGTGGGTAGCACTAATCATAAGTGAGATAGAAGAGAAATTTCAAAATCTTAAGAAAGCATGGTGGATGGGAGGGGAAGAGTATCATCAAATGAAAAACACTTTTATCTGAACTAGACACAGGAGTGCTGAAGAGAGAGAGATGTTTGGTTTCAAAATATAGTAAATGCAACAGGGGAACAGGTGAGAGATGGACATAAGCAAGAATACAGTAAGCGAGTGAAGAGTATTTTTTTAATAATTCCTAATCCCTAATAGGGGATGAAAATGAAAAGGGAAAAAGAACCAGAAACTAAGGAGATGCCTATCAATTGGGAAAAAATATTAAAAAGAAAAATAAGAAAAGGTTTCAGATCTCTGATCGACTCAAAAACAAGCATGTTTCCAGAGCATCTATAATGAAGCATTTTATCCACTTAAGCACAGAAGAGTGTTATGGTCAAGATGCAGAACATACATGCATACATACATATATGTATATGGTTCTTGATCACATAGTAGATTTCTTCTGCATGATTATGATTCATTGTTATAAGAATTTTTTAATGTGTTTAATGGGGTCAGAGCAGGGTAGTGATGCAGGAGAAGGAAGAGAGAAGCAAGGGGGAAAGGAAGAAGAGGAGGCAAACAGCAAAATCTCAGTTGTAAAGAAGAAATGACTTTTTCTGTAATAATTAAGAGAATACGTTATAGACAAAGCAGAAAAGAGTGATTATATTAAATTAAATATTTCTACACAAGATATATTAAAAATTTTGGTAAGATAACACAAGATTAATAAAAAAGCATCTAAAATATATAAGGAGCTGTCAAAAATTTTACAAAGAGAGCTCCTGGTTCCCAGTAGAAAAATAATCAAAGAACTTGAACAAATAATGTGCAAAAAAAAAGCACAAGTTGATAATAATCACTTGAAAAATACTCATTTTCGCTGATGATCAAAGGCATGAAAATTAAAATGACTTTGCTGTATTGCTCTAAATATACTAAATTGGCAAAAAGTAGCAAAAAGCTACATAAATTAATGCTGGCAGTGTTTTGGAGAAACAGGTACATTCATTTATTGTTTGGTGGAATTGCAAACTAATAGAATCTTCTTAGAAAGCAATCTGCACTAAGCAACAGAAGTTATAAAAATACCTTTGATTCAATAATTTCATTGCTGGAATTACACCCAAACATTTTTTTAAAGAAAGCTAGCTGTTCAAAGAATTTTACAGCTACATTATTTATAATTGAAAGGGAAAAATAGTAGCCATCTAAATTTTCTGCTATTGGGGGCTGGTTAAATAAATGATAATATAATGGAATATATAGAGCAAATAAGATAAGCAAGTGTGCAGAATGCAGATTAATATGGAAAGACCTTTTTTAAAAACAGTACAAAGTGGGGAGTAGGAAGTAGAGCTCTGGCTACAAAACGAAAACCACATTAAAGAAAAATTGAATAAAAATAAAGAACAAAAAATAAATCTGATAGAGACTTACAGAAAGCAACAAAAGTTATTGATTAATATATCAATCAACATGTATTTATTAAGTGAATATTAGGTGTCTATTATCTGAGGCATCTAGGTGCCACAATGAATAGAGAGAGTATTGGGCCTCTAGTAAGGAAGACCTGAATCCAGCTTCTACCATTTATTAACTGTATGACCTTGTGCAAATCACTTAATCTCTGTTTTCCTCACTTTCTCCTGCTGGAAAATGAGAGTGATAATAATAAAACCTACCTCCCTGGGTTGTTGTGAGGATCAAATGAGATCATAATTGCAAAGCCTTTCAGCACAGTGACTGATGAATAGTAAGTGCTACATAAATATTAGTGATGCAGAGGAAGAGGGAAAGGAGAAAGATGAAAATGTGCCAAGTAGTAAGCATTCATAGACAAAAGTGAAGCAAACCCCACCCCGAAAAAAATATATACAAAATGGGCAACAATGTGTATGAATAGTCATAGCAAGGATGAAAAAAAAAACAATACGTCAATACAAAGAAGATACAAGGTAATTTCAAGGTAGCGCTAGAAATTGGAAGTGAAGAATACAGAAAGGCTTCACATAGGAGGTGGCCCTGGAATGGGGTTTTAAAGGAAGCAAGGTCTTCTAAGAGTCAGAGAGGAAGGAAGAGTATATTCTAGGCCAGAAAGATGGCACAACGTTGAAAGATGGGACCTCATTTATGAAAACCAGCAAGTTAGTCATATGGCTGGAACTTAGTTTATGTGAAGTAGAATTAAAGGCAGGCATCAGCCATATGTAAAAGAATATTTTGTAAGATTTTATCCACTAGAATTCACTTATTTAAACATAATCACAAAGCAAGCTTAATGGATATATTGAAATTAAATTTCATTCATAAGAAATCACTAAAAAATGAAAATATTTTAAAAGAGGGAGACAGCTGTGGTAGGTTCAGTAGGAAAAGTACTGGATTTGGAGTCAAAGGAGTCATAGGACAATCCTATCTTTGTCATTTACACCTGTTATGATTTGGGGTAAAATCAGCCTCTTCAGACATATTTCCTCTTTTTAAAAAGAGAGGAATGGATTTGATGGCCTCTAAGATCACTTTCAGCTCTAGATCTATGATCCTATGTTGGATTATGTAAGATCTCTCTGTAGGAAGCAATGGTTCTTTAAAAAAAAAAAGCCTTAAACATATTAGACAGAGAGTCTATAGAATATTTGTGGAAAAACATGGGCATGGATTGCATAAGTCATGAATACACATCTATTGAGAAGATCATGGATCCATTAAACAAGGACAAACTATATACATTCTTATATAGAGAGATGATCCATGCCTTCTCTCAGAACTCTATTGTCATCAGAGGTGAAAGAGTTTTATTAGGCAGAAAATCTGAGAGGAATTCTATTAATGTTTTAATGATTTTTTTAAAAGAATGGAAAGGTAGAAGAGGAATATAGGAGGTGGAGGGAGAGAAAAAAATGATGGAAATTACCTTAGATAAATGGGGTATGTAGTTAAAATTCTCTGTCGGGGGCAGCTGGGAGGCTCAGTGGATTGAGAGCCAGGCCTACAGAGGAGAGGTCCTGGGTTCAAATCTGTCATCAGACACTTCCTAACTGTGTGACCCTGGGCAAGTCACGTAACCCCCCATTGCCAAGCCCTTAATACTCTTCTGCCTTGGACCAATAGATAATATTGATTCTAAGGCAAAAGGTAAGGGCTTAAAAAAATCTCTATGACATATAGGAGACAGGTAGCTCAACAGAGTTTTAGTGATGATATAAAGACAGAACTAAATTAATAATAGTTAGCATTTATAGAAGGTTTTAAGATTTTCAAAACACTTTATACATATTGTCTTATTTGATCCTCACAACAACCCTGGGAGGTAGATGTTATTATTACTTCCATTTTACTGATGGGTAAACTGAGGCAAGCAGAGGTAAATGATTTGCCTGGAGGCACATAGCTAGTAAGTTTCTGAGGTCAGGATTTGAACTACATCACCTAGCTGCCTTTATTAGTATTTCAAAATATTCTCTACCATTTTGTTTTAACCATTTCATTGGTTCCTATACATTCATCCTATCTCTAACTGGATTATATATGGTTTTCCAAGGATAGTGATTAAATTTTGCATTATTTTTAAGCTCACCAGATTATCTAACTCAGTACCCTGTATATAGTAAGGAATAAGCAAACAAATACTTAGGGATGAGATTGGTTGCATTATTTGGAAACCCCTTGAATTTGGGGGCATTAAGAGAAGAATTTCAGAGATGATACAATTTGTGAGTAAGCAAGCAGCTGATATACACAGTCTGAGCAAAAAGTTATTCTGTTAAAAAAATATTCTGTCATTCAGGAGATAGACAGACTGTTCCAGACCCAATTTATGGTCATCTTAAACAAGTCACTTCTGCTCTTGGCCTCTGTTTTCTTACATACAAAATGAGGGGGTTGGAAGAGATTATCTCTAAAGTCCATTCCCCTCCCATCCCAATACTGAACCCTACCAGCAAATTTTAATTCTCCCATGTAATTTATTTACAGACACATATTAGATGTCACTTCACTGTTATTGTCTGCCTTAAATAAATTCACTAAGATAAGCTCTTTAATATACAGATTCACAGTGTGATCTGCTCCCCTACCAAGTAAATAGTAAATATGCATAAGCAAATACACATTCTTTGCTGTAGATAAGAAATGTTGATAAATACTTTAGGGACTAAAATATTTACATATTGCTGTTAACACTACTATATGCCAAATCCAAGGATGGAGGAATTTCATTACTTCTGGTTGCAACAGCTGAAAGACCAAGTCATTCAAAGTGAGAATGCCAATGGAAGGTTGCCAAATCTAAAATTTTATCATGAGGAACAGAGGATTGTGTGTAAGGTAACAAGAAACACAAACATTGACAGCACTGAACAAGGTCTGCAGAACTCAACAGGAAAAAAAAAAGCCTGTTTCTGACTCGTTCAACAGAGAGGTTGACATTTCCATGTATTAAGTGCCAAATTTCAGAACTATTAAAAAACCCAAACTTGTCAAGGACAAAGAAACTTACAGAGTTAGACCTGCTCAGAGATCCTGACCTAAGTATGTTCCCCTCTTTCAGAACAAGACTGTTTTCAGTGCAAAACTTCTGTTTGGAAGTTTTTATAGAAGAGTAACTGATGATTTGGATCACTGAAAAAAGCAGCATGAAACAGGCTCTCAAATTAACTTTTTAAGATGAATTCATCTGGGAGAGGGAAATCCCAGGATACTTCATTGTTTGAAGGAGACAGTCAACCCAGAACCTTGACCCCCATATGAAAAATTCCAGGAGTCCTCAAGAGGTAGCTATCCACTTCTGGGAGGAGCCCAGAGGACCAATAGGAAGAAACAACTCAAATGGAGTGTGGCCACTAAGAAAAGAAAAAATGGCATCTGGTAGCTTCCTATGTTAATTAAATGTTCTTGCTAACTTGGTGTTGTAAAGATAGGATTAACTCTCCCCAATCCTATTTTTAAATTAATCAACAAAAACTGAAAACACTCCTACTTAACACTAAGTAGGGGAGGTCCACAAGCCACATACTAAAGTGGGTGACAACTCCAGAAGTGACTGACTACCCCCCGGGTAGTGCTAAGCAAATTTAAAGAATGCAATTGGCTCCCATAAAGTGAAGGAAGGGACAGGAAGGGACAGGAAGGGACGTGAAAAAAGGACTATAAAAGTCCTGAACTTCCTGCCCAAAGGGTCTTCAGCCTGAATCTTGGGCTTGGAGGACCTTGGACTGGGACTACAGCTTGGAATTATGACTTGGGACTTTAACCTGGGACTCTGACCCTTGGACTGCTTCCACTAAGACTGCTCCTGGATCTTCTC
The DNA here is from genome assembly GCF_016433145.1 of Gracilinanus agilis. Lineage (NCBI taxonomy): Eukaryota > Metazoa > Chordata > Mammalia > Didelphimorphia > Didelphidae > Gracilinanus > Gracilinanus agilis. The sequence continues at coordinate 657,044,862 of NC_058131.1, read as the reverse complement.
CTTTGGAGCTTTGCTTGGGTGAGTGAAAAGCTGACCCTCCTTTCTTGGTTTCTGGAGAGATTATTTCTGGAGAGGTCTTCCCCTCTTGGAGGAGGCCCTGGGGTTGGAATCCCTATTTAATTCACCACCACATCCTCCGGCTGAGGATTAACAAGCCCTCCTGGGCTGACACTAGGACCGGAACAACATTTAGGGTGATAGGCTAGGCATCTTCTCTACCCTCTTTTATATTTCTCTACTTTCACTCCTTCCACCTTTTTGTAAATAAAACTACTAAAAGTCATTAAGGCTTGAGCTATAATATTTAAAATAGACGACCACAGATTACCTTAAAATTCTCATATGTTAGTCAATCCCTTAATTTTAATTCTTTACAGTGTTAAACTTAATTTGTATTCATTTAATAGATACGGGAGGGGGCAACTGGGTAGCTCAGTGGATTGAGAATCAGGCCTAGAGATAAGAGGTCCTAAGTTCAAATCTGGCCTCAGACACTTCCCAGCTGTGTGACCCTGGGCAAGTCACTTGACCTCCATTGCCTACCCTTGCCACTCTTCTGCCTTGGAGCCAATACACAGTATTGACTCCAAGACGGAAGGTAAGGGTTTAAAAAAAATAGACACAGGACATGTTCTATAGAAAGGAAGTAAGGAATTATATAGAGCCCTACATTTCCTTACAGGTCTACACCTATTATTAATATTGAATAATAATAACATTATAAAGATATAACTATTATTATTTTTGAGACAGTTTGATAAAATTGCTGCAGATCCTGAACTGGGGTTAGGAAGTCCCTACCAGCAATGTATTCTGTCTTTATGACCCTGAGCAAATCATTCGGTTGCTTAGTGGCACAGAAAATTTTCTAAGACAATAAATAACAGATGAATTACAGAGCTGCATTAATGGAGAGTTTTTAAAGCCCAGGAAGTTTACTCCCCTGGTGATATCATAGTACAATGGAAATAGCACTAGTTCTGGAGGCAGAGAATGTGTTTGAACCTGTGTTCTGCCACCTATATGAACATGGACAAATCACTTAACATTCCTGGATCTCAGTTCCCTCATTTGTAAAAAGAAGGGAATTGAGTAGTAGCAATCCTTCAGAGTTCCCTTCCAACTCTAATTCTCTCATCCTCAACCACAAGTTCAGAATGATGGAAAAAATGATCATTTCTTCCATGGAAGCAGCTAGGTGGTATATCAGATAGATTACTAGACATGAATTCAGGAAGATCAGAGTTCAAATACAGCCCCAGACACTTACTAGTTATGTGATCCTGGACAAGTTATTTAATTTCTCTGTGCCTCAATTTATTCAACTATGAAATGATCATCATAACAATACTTTTTGTAATTATAAAATTATATGTTATATGACATTATAACAATACTTATTTGTGGATTAAATGACATATTTTTGCAGTGCAGTTAGCACATAATAGGTGTTATATAAATACTTATTCCTTTCTGTCCTTTCACCCTAATGAAAAAGATAAGATTTTTCTTCTTCTTTTTTTTTAAACCCTTAACTTCTGTGTATTGGCTCCAAGGCAGAAGAGTAGTAAGGGTAGGCAATGGGGGTCAAGTGACTTGCCCAGGGTCACCCAGCTGGGAAGTGTCTGAGGCCAGATTTGAACCTAGGACCTCCTGTCTCTAGGCCTGGCTCTCAATCCACTGAGCTACTCAGCTGACCCCTTCTTATCATTAAGTTACATCTAGTTCTTCAGGACCCCAGTTATGATTTTCTTGGCAAAGGTTGGAAGAGATTTGCCAGCTCATTTTATGGATGAGGAAACTTGGGCAAATAGGGTTAAGTGACTTGCTCAGGATTATACACTTAGTGTCTGAGACCATATTTGAAATCAGAAAGGTGAGTCTTCCTAACTCCAGGCCCAACACTCTATCCACTGTGTCATTTAGCTGCTTCAAAAGATGAGATGAATGGTAGCCATATAAATTGAGTTCTTTATTTGAATTATTAGTGGTGAAAAGGCTTGAGAAGATGGTCAAAATAATTGTTCTTTTCCTATGAGCAGAGCTGAACCATGCAGCTTAGAGAGTATCAATGTCCCCTGACCTTTATACTGCACTTTCATCATATCTCTGCTCAGGAAATGGCTCCAATTCCCTATGGCCCAGTATGATATAATGAGAAAAGTACTAGTTTTAAGTCAGGAAAGGCTTGAGTAAATGGTCAATGACTCTATGACTCTACACAAGTGAGGCACCTTTAACCTGGGAAGAGGAGAGAAGAAGGGAGGGGAAGGAAAGAAACACCAATGCAGAATCTACTATGTGTCAGACACTATGCTAAATGCTTTACAAATATTAGTTCATATTCTCTCACAGCAACACTGTGTGATATATGTTATTATTATCACCATTTTACAGTTGAGGAAACTGAGGCAAACATATTAAGTGCTTTGCCCAGGGTCACATAGCTAGTAAGTGTCTGAAGCTACATTTGAACTCAAGTCTTTCTGACGCCATGCCCAGGCCTCTATCCATTGAAGCCCCTTATTCTCAGTTTACTAATCAGTATAATAAGGGTAATAGTACTTGCAATTTCTACTCTTTGGGAATATTTCAGATCAGAACTATATAAACCTTTAAGCCCTACATAAATGTGAGCCATTATTATCACTATCTTCTTTCAGTTTCTCTGCTAAATGTACGAAATCCCCTAAGATAAAGCCTCACCTACCTAAGCTTATCTAACCTACCTCCTATTATTCCCAAACGTGTCTCCTTTGCTCTAATCAGGCTGATCATTTTCTCCGACTATTTATTTACCTTGTCTTTTTCTTCCTCTGCACTTTTCCCCACATATAAAATGTGTCCACTTCTCTGCATTTCCAGTCTTATAACCCCATTACAACTTCTACTGTTTTCTTATTTCCCTGAACTTCACTACCCTCAGAATCCACACCACTCAGTTTACCCGTTGTTATACATTCCATTTCTATTTGGTATGTTTGTATTAATTTGCCCCTTAAGTTAATTGATTAGAGGTCAGTAGCTCTGCACTATGCCTCGTATGATACTCACATTAGGTAGCTGGCGAACTACAGAAGATGTCCCAACTAAACTTTCATAAAAGACCACAGCCCATGGCTAGTTCCCACAAGTATCCATTTCTCAACTTTACTTAAAGAGAGGCAAGAAAAGGAGAGTTCACCAAGTCAGGAAGAAATGGACAGAAGCAACCAGAGAGAAAGACATTAGTAAATTCTCAGGTCATAACCCCCTGATATGTGGTATGATGGATGATACCTTCCATGAATCTATTCATGGTAAATGACCACCTGGCTATTAAAAATTAAGAATTATAGAAAACTATAGATGATAGAAAGGGATAGAGCAAGATGGTCTAAGAGGAAGAGGAATATAATGACAAAAAATTGTGTTGAGAAGAATAGACCAAGAAGGTAATGAGCCCCTCTTTTCTTGCTTTTTTCAAAGAGATTCCTAAAGGTCTGATCTTTCTAGAATTTTCCACAATAAAATAAAAGATTTATTTTCTCTTTAGAAAACACATCCTGAAATGAAAAATCTGAAATGAAAAAAATCTGTCAAATATACAGTTATAACAATGGAATATAAACAGCTAAAAAAGTGAAAGTGAAGGCATATTGAGAGAGACCTGTAATTTCTGGAGTCATGAAGCTTAATTTTTACTGCAGGCTAGATGACTTTGAAAGGAACAGGGAAATAAAATCAATGGAGAACAGTTTTAATGTTCCAGAAAAGGATGTTTTTATGAAATTGAAAAAGAATACTTGAGCTAAATGTTTTAGTTTTATAACTTTTTTTCTCCAAATAATAATTTCTTTGTGTGCTTTTTAATATCAGAATCATTTCCCAAAATAACACATTCCATGTAACAAAGAAAATAATCAAGCAAAAATCAAATGACAAAACAATAATATCTGGTTATATATGTCCCATTTCACACCAAAGGAGTAGTCCACTCCTTTGTACTGAAGGGAGGGCCATTCTCATCTACTGAAAGGCAAGAGGCATGTTTCCTCCACTTTTCTCTAGAACCAAGATTGGCCATTGCAATCAATATGAGTTCAAAGGCATTTAATGTTGTTCTTATTTCCATCCATATTAAAGTAAAAAGAAAACGTACTTAATTCATTCTTAATTGTCTCCCTTTCTTTTCTTCCTGCTTCTGTCTTTATTTCTTTAGTAGGTTTCTCTCTGGCAAATACTAACATTCACATACAGACTCCAAAATGAGACTCTCCCTCCTCTCTGGCAGACAGAATATATGACTGAGTATCCTCAGGGCCCAAAGTTAAAGTTGGCCTAATACAAAACAGATTAATTAAATGCATGAGTATAAAACTATGAGTATAAAAGTAGGAGTATAAAACTGTGTTTCTATGAATACAAAACTGTGCATTCTAGCTCTAAATTCTGAAAAACAGGTCTTTAAGAAAGGAGTTAGTTATGAATCAAGTGGTTGGATTATGATGATGACTTTTCATAATTAATGGACAGAAAAGTCTTTTTTTCAAAACTGGTCTACACCTTAAAAAGCAATGGCATCCCCACAAAGATAAAAAAATTGGCAGAGTTTGGACTACACAATATATTATTTTGCTGCTAATGAACAGGCTACAGAAACTTGTATAAGAGTGTAATGAGACTTGACTAGATAAGAAATGGTGGGAAGGCTATAGTGAAGATAACAAAGCGCTTCCTTGTTTTCTAAGGATCTCTCTTTTCTGATAAAGCAATAATCCAGGAACAATTTCATCTCTCTCCCTCTCCTTCTAGTATCTCCCCCCATCACTCCCACTCAAGTAACCTCAGGTCAAGAAAACCCAATAAGCCCCTAAGACAAGTTTGAGATTTCCTCTGGAGGGAATGCTTGTGCGTTTATATCATTTTTTTAATTGTCAGATATTATATTCTCAAACTGAATGTCATTTGAATGGATTTATAATGTATTTTATTGAATTACACATTGCTCTTGCCTCCCCAACAAATCTCTACATTCAAAAGTCCTTTAAAGTCCTTCAAATGTAGCTAATTGTGATTTTTGCTTCCATCTCTCAGAAGAAGATAAAGAGCAGTCTAACTTAAGTTGGAATACCTGACCTGATAGTTTATGAAATACAAGGAAATATATAAGGGAGAACCAAATAAGCCCCTAAGTACACATGCACATATACACAAACACACACACAGAGATGAAAATCATTATCAACTATGAGTCAGCTCATACCATAGTATCCTATCATTCATTTGCTAAATACCTGAGAATTTTTATTCAAAAAGGGAAAACTTGCATGGTCCAGGGTAAGTAACCCAATACCTAAAGCCACATTACCTAAAATTCTACTTTTATAGTACAGCATTATTCTCTCCATATGGTCCTTTTTAAGATGCTAATTTCCTTGAAGGGGTCACATATTGAGTCACTACCACCTTAATGCAAATGGGAATTCTTTCATGCTAAACAGACCATGGATAGCATGAAAATATTAGATACATGAAAGGGGGTGGGAATGCAAGATAATTCTTACTAGCTCACTTTTTGCTGAAAAGAAGGGGTCAAAAACGAGAAAGCTATTTTCACACCCTATTTATTTTGCAGCTCCAAAGGCTAGAATACTTATTGAGAAACATATCTATATGGACTTATAGGCTGAGAATATTTGGAGGCAGAAAGTTCCCTTAGTGGGCATCTGGTCAACTTCCACATTTCACAGATGGATACACCAAGCCACAGGAAAAAGTTATTTGCACAAGGTCATAAAGGTGGTAAGTGGCAAAATCATAATTCAAACCCAGGTCTTCTAATACCAATGTCATAGATCTTTATGTTATGCCATGGTCCCTTTTGTTCAAAGGAATGAAAGAACAAGTTTGCAAAGTTAAGATTAAATTAAAAAAATTCATAGCATTTTAGTTAAAAGTAACTTTAGAGGTCATTGGTTCTAACTCTCATTTTACAGATGAGGAAACAAAAACTCAGAGAGATTAAATAACTACAGGAGTCACAAATCTGGTAAATAGTAGAAGCACTACATACCCCATACAAAGGCAAAACTGTTTCCCAGGCAAGATATGATAGAAGTTGCCAAAAACTATTCATTACTTTCCTGGTGCATCAAAGATGGTTAATATAAACCTGAAAGATACTGATAGACTCACCACACTGAGTGAGGAAAAATCGTATTCGAAGTCTCTGTACAAACTCAAATTTGAGTGAACATTTCATTTCTTGGACCTTGTTTTCCTACTTGTTCAAGCTCCTATCACTGTCATATTTTCAGGCTATCTGTCTAGATTCCAGACATACTACACAACTCTGGCCCATTTGCTTGATACCTTATGATGACTACTTTGACAAATGTGTTTTAATCCAAATATACCACATTTTTTCTAGTCCCTCATAAATGGAAATTCACTACTGAGGATTATATTCTACCCTGTCCAAGGTCAGCCCATTCATACTATAGTCCATTACATAAAAGGCTTCTGGTTACTCCTACTTCTTGGTTGGGATCAGGGTTAACAAGATAGCTAAGACTAGAAATCTTAGTTTTGTCTTGGTCCCATTATATCATCTTCCCTCCTTAAATCATCTGTGGTATGCTGTTCACATGGAATTTAGTGTTGTTCAATTACTTGGAAAGCATGTCTTATCACCATACTGTCTACAACACAGTTATTTCACTGGATCTGCATTTGTACAAATATGACTGCTCCCTCTAATGGTATAAATTACAATCTACTCAAGACTTCTCATCATGTGAAACTTTTAGCCATATTCTCCTGTAAATTGATTGACAAAGGGTCTAACCAATATGTTGAAGAATTTCTTCTACATCTCTTGACCACTGTGTAAAATATTCTGGCTATTGGTTATCCTTCACTCTCATTTTTTGACTGACCCACCTACTTTCCTGGTAGTATGTCTCTCTGATTATGTTGTTAACACCACCACTTATAATAAGTAATTCTGCAGTCTAATGCAAAGAATGCTATCTACCTCCAGAAAAAGAACTGTTTGAGTCAGATGCAGATCAAAGAATACTATTTTTCACATTTGTTTACTTATTGGGGTGGGATGGGATTTATATGAGTATTCTCTTATAACAATGACCAATATGGAGCATATTTAGCATGATGATACATGTATAACCCAGATTAAATTGCTTAACATCTCCAAGACGGGGAGGGAAGGGAAAGAGGGAAAGAATTTTGATCTCATAATTCTGAAAAACATATGCTGAAAATTATTACTACATGTAATTGGAAAAATATTATAAGTAATTTTCCATTGGCAAGCATCCTACTCACATTTACCAAAAACTTCTCTATCCCTCTTTGAATAACTAACAACTTTCTTTCTTTGGAGCCCTGGTATTATATGATTCTCCAACACAAACTATCACTGCAAAAAATTTGATATTAAAAAGATAGGCCTTTGGTTCAAGAAAAATCTTAGCATTGCATAATTGCCAAAAGGTAACATATACTACTCTACTCCTCTCATTCAATTCTGGACCCAGCTTATTTTCCATTGGCTGATTCAGTCCAAGAGGCATCAATGTGGGATAGAGGAAAGTTGTTAGACTTAGAACCAAGAAGACATGAGCTCAAATCCTGCCTCAAATACTATCTATGTGATGCAAAGCAGGTCCTTTGAATCTATCAACCTCAGTTTCTTAGTATATAAAATGAGTATCATAATAGTAATTACCTTACAGGACTCCTGTGAGAACATATATGGAAAGCACTTTTCACATTTTAAAATTCTATGTAACTATTATAATTATATATGTATATGCTACATAGCTAACAGTTACATGTATACACATGTATGCACATGTATGTATGTGCATGTATGTGTATGTGTATTTTTAAAAATTAGCCTTATGGGTTATCTGGGAGAGAATAACCAGCAACAGTGAAAATGGTTGTATATACCAACTACAAACTACAAACAATATCATTTGTACAGGACAGATTTCACAAGTTGAACTATACATTTACAGCAAAGCTCAAGATTTATTGTTACAATATATTTTGTTTTGACACAGCAATTTCTTCTAAATAAACACATAAATTGATCACCTTTCACAGTATATTCCCTGCAAATAGTCAGCAAATACTTTACATACCTACTACGTACCAGACTTTGTGCTAGAAGCAAAAGGCAGTCTCTAATCTCAGAAATAGAAACAACACGCAAAGAACTGTGTGAAAATAAGCTATCTATGTTAAACTGGAAATATCCAACAGAGGAAAAGTACTTTAATTAAGCATGATTATGAAAGGCTTCCTATGAAATGTGGCGTTTTTAGTAGGTACCTGAATGAAGCCAGAGAAGACAGCAGGTAAATATGAGGAAGAAGAGCATTCTAGGCACATGAATTGGAAAATGAATTTTCTTATTCAAGGAACAAGGAAATCATTGTCACTGTATAGAATAAAACATGGGCAGGTGGGTAGCAGCAGGGCAGAGGGACAGACTATAAGTGCAAGAACAAGTGCAAGAATATGGGGTGAAAGCAGGATAAATGCAGAGAATTTTACATTTGATTCTAGAAGATGGAGTCACTAGAATTATGGAGTAGAGAAGATGAAATGGCCATATCTGAGCTTCAGGAAGTTCTCTTTGACAGATGAGTCGAGGATGGACTGAGACTTGTGTCAGGAAAATTAATTTTAAGAGCATAAGTAGTAATGTTGACTATTGAAATTGACCAGTGTTTTGATGTCCCTCCATCTTGATTATTTACATAGTTTCTGTGCTTATATCATACTGAACTTTTTTTGTATCTGCTTTCTTCATTCTGCTTCTCTGAATTCTTTACCCATGGCATTCTTTATTGGTCAGAATATTCCTTTAAATTGCTGCACTCTAATCTGTTCAGCCATTCCCCAATTACTGGATGTGTATTTGTTTTCTGCTTTTTAATAGTATAAGAAATGCTACTGTGAATTTTTTGTAGGTTCCAGGATGGCATTTTGCACAAGTTTGGGATAATGGATGACTCTCTCATGCTTTTCCAGGCACCAATGGAGTGAAGCAGGGTTCAGTGCTTACTCCCATACTTTTTAGCATGATGGTTTCATTTTAGCGTGATGTTGTCAGTGTCTTCAATGAGAATGAAAACATCAAGGTCAGTTAATGGACTGAAAATAAATTATTTAACTTAAAAATTCTATAAGCCAAGACTAAAGTAGAGGTAGTGTTGGTGTGTGACTTTTTGTTTGCAGATAATTTTGCAATCAGTGAAACCTCTGAGGCTGAGATGCAACAGAAGATGGATCAGTTTTCTGCCTCTTATGCTGTTTGGCCTATCAGTTAAGACTAAGAAAACAGAAGTTCTCTACTAGCCAGCACCATAGCACTCATATGTGGAACCATCAGTTCCAACAAATAGAGATATTTTGAATGCTATGGATAAGTTACTTATCTTGGCAATATACTTTCCAGGGACATTCACATAGATGATGAGGTTGATGTACATGTAGCCAGAACTCACTCAAAGTTTGGGAGACTCTAAAGGAAAGTATGAGAGAGACAAAGTATTAAGCTGCATACTACACTGAAGGCTGCTGGCTTCATTGTTGTATGCCTGTGAAACCTAAACAATATATCGATGCCATGCCAGGAAATAAATCACTTCCATTGGAATTATATTGGGAAAATTCTGAAGATCACCTGGCAAGATAAGGTGAGATTCTTTCTCAGACTCTGAGATTCTTTCTCAAGCTCAACTGTCAAGAACTCAACCACTACAGCAGAAAGGACAATTTTGATGGGCTGATTACATGATTTGAATGCCAAAAAGCACATTTAACTAAAAGACTATTTTATAGAGAACTCACACGATGCAGGCATTGAATGGAGGTCAGAAGAAACAATACAAGAACATCGTGAAGAAATTTGATATTGATTGTGAGACATGAGAGACACTGACACAACATCATTCATCGTGGCATGTCCACATTAAAGAAGGTGTTATCTTCTATGACCAAATCAGATTTTCAGTAGCTCAAAACTAACATGAGATGTGCAAATTTAGACATATCTCTATCCCAAATGTTCACAAGAGCTATTTTTGCTTGTTAGAGCCTTCCAGTCTCATATTGGTCTAATCATCCATGGTTGGACATGTTGTATGTTGATCCTAACATAGTGATGTCATCTTGGTCTTCTTTGAGAATCAAAGATAATAACCAACCTACCAACCAAGGTATGAGTCTTTACCTGCTGTCAATAATCTCTTTGGTATATAGGTCCCATATGGGACTCTAGGTTAAATGATATGAATAATTTGATAACTTTCCTTAAACAATTCCCTTCATTTTCTAGAACAGTTGAATCTATTCACAGGGCTGGAAATATTGAATTAGAATGCTTGCCTTCCTACAGATCCTTAAGAGTTTTCCCACATGTTAGTCCCTTTCATAGTTTGACAGGTGGCAATGATACCAAAGTTGTTTTAGTTCACGTCTCTGATTGTGAGGGAATATGAAAATTTTCTTAGGTGGTTACTAATAGGTTATATTTCCTCTTTTGAAAGCAGTTCACATCTTTTGACCACTCAGTTGAAAATGACTTCTGATATATTTGCAACAGTTTCCTAGAGCTTAAATTGTCATTATTTAATGCAAAAATTTTTCCTAGTTCATATCTCTTTTCTGATCATTGCTTATTCAGTTTCAATTGTGCAAAAATATTTTCATTTTGTGTAGCTGAGGTAGTCTGTTTTGTTTTAATGATCTCTTTTATCCTATAGTGTGACTAATTTTTCTTCTGGCCACGAGAAAGCTGTAAAGGTTATAGTATTCCTTTTTCCCATTAATTTTTATATTTTGTTGTTTTATATTTTGATTGTTTATCTACATGGAATGTATTATGGTATAAAGATTGATTGAACTCTAGGCTTCTACGAACACCTATTTCAAAGTCTTCCTTAGTCTATTCTGCTGATCTACTTTTCTATTTTTATCCAGTATCTGATAGGGTTTTTTTATAATTACTGCTTTGTAGTACAGTTTTACAAATGATAAAAATCTATTTCAGTTTCTTCTTCCTTTTTTTCATTATTTCCCTTGAGATTTCTGACCTTTTATTTCATAATGGAGTGTACCTTGTCTTTATTGGCATCTTTTTTTACTCTTACTCTGACTTAAGTCATGATTACCATTCCTACATTTTTTTATTTAGCTAAGAAAAAATATTTTTTACCAAGACCTTCATTTTTAACTCTATATCTGTTTTGGTTGTGATCATTTTGGACATAGAAAAATTGTATTTTTTAAATCTATTCTGCCATTATCTTCCAACTTAATGATGACTCATTCTAAATTACAGAATCCAAGAATTAGAAAGGACATCTGAGGCCATCTAGTTTCACCCATACATAAAATCCTTACTGTAGATACCCAGTGAAAGGTCATTCAACCTTAGTTTAAATACTGCAAGAAGGAAAAACTTAACCATCTCTTGAGACAGTCCATTCCACTTTTTGACAACCAATATTAAAGAAGTTCTTCATAATATTTAACCTAAATTTTCTTCTTTGTAACTCACCCATTGATTGATCCTCTGCCTTCTGGAATAAAATAGAACAACTCAAATCTCTCTTCCATGTGATACTCCACATATTTGAAGCCAGATACCATGTTCACCTTCCAAGTATCCTCAATTTCTATAACCTCATATGACATAGACTCAAGGCTCTTTATCCTGATTGCCCTTTTCTGGATTCTCTCCAGGTTATAAATGACTTTCTTAAATTGAGGCACCCAGAACTGAACACAGTACTCCAGAGAAGATCTGACTCTGACAATGAACAGTTGGAATTACCACCACAGAAGTCTCCATTGCCAAAAGCTTTCCCTCTCTTAATGCAGCCCAAGATCACATGGGCATTTTTGGCTACCACATCATACCACTGAGTCATATAAAACTTGTGATGCACCAAAACCATAGAATCTTTTAGTTTTTCAGAACCACTACTGTTTAACCATGTTTCTCCCACCTTATTCTTGTGAATTGAAATTGTTTGTCCGTAGCCATAATACTTGATCTCTACTAAATTTTGTTGGACTAGATTTAGCTCAATGCTTTGGCCTCTCAAACATAATTTTTTGGGATCTTGCCTCTGTCATCCAATGAATTTGCTATCTACCATTGCTTTGTTTGATCTTCAAATTTGAAGAGAGGAATATTGGAAGGAAAATAAGAATGAAGGAAGGTATATGACTTTTTTTCTGGGGTGGATAGGATAATAATAACTGACAACAAAAGGGATTCAGACTTATTCGATTCAATTTGCTTCAGTTTCCCCTGAAAATAGAGAATGACCTATGCCTTGGAAATGAAAGAACAAAAATAACTAACAGAAAGTTGAAACCAAAGAAAAGCCAGGAGATAGAGAGTATGTGGTTACCCTTGATGACTTTGTCACTTGGTCCAGATGAAATGCATCTGCAGTTTATGAAAGAACTGGTAGGTATGATGGCTAAGCCAGTAGCAGTGAGATGTTGAAAAGTATTGAAAACAAGACAGGTTCCACAATTTAGAAAAGGGCAATTCATCAAAAAAAGAAAGGGCACACAACCTGCAAATTATAGTCCAATGAACTTGAATTCAAATGCTGGAATATTTCTAGAAAAGATCATTAAAAGAGAATTGACAAACATCTAAAAAAGGGAGCAGTGTTTACAAAGTACCAGCATGCTTCATAAAGAACAGGGTGTACCAGACTAACCTCATCTCCTTTTCTGACAAATGCAATTTTTAGGTGAAGAGAATAACTAATCCAGATTCAAACTTTGTAATAACATAACTCATGCTATTCTTATAAGGAAGATAGAGAGATCTGAACTTGAGAATAATAAAATTAGATAGATTCTGAATGTGTAAATAAGCAGGAAGTCTCCAGTGGAGTAGTTCAGGGATCTTTATTTTACCCCTTGACCCTGTGATATTTTATATTTTTGTCAGTAATTTGGAAGAAGACAGAAGATGCCATGCTCATCAGGACAAGGCTGATGCTGACAGCTGCCTCTCTTTTTTACTCCCAGATTGAAAAAGAATGATAGCAGAGACCTGTGTCTTATAAATCATAGGCATTGGGAGATGCCTCTGGAAATTCCTTGAACCAGTACTATTTGGCCTCATCTATCTGAGGTCCCTAGCCACAACTACACAGTATCAGTTGTGGTAAGATGCTAACCATAAATGCCAGCCACAAATTCCATAGTCTTAGAGTTCTCTCTTTTAGAGGGGGGATAAATCCTTCCATTCTGTGCCTCTTGAAGAGTGTCCTCCAGATCCCTAGTTACTACATCAGCACCTTTGGGAGTCTGGGAGTATCCTTTGAGGATTCAGTAGATGTCTTGATAATCCCTGCTGATGTAGGAAGATAATACCTGGTCTTCCATGCCAGTGCTTTATCCACTCTCTTTCTGATACCCAAACATGGATTTTAAACCATTTATCAATAACACAATTAACAAGCAATCATTAAGCATTTACTATATGTTAAGTACTGTGATAAGAGCTAGAGATAAGAAGAAAGGCAAAAATAGTCACTGCACTCAAGGAAATCTATATTCTAATGAATGATTCGGAATATAAATAAGTAGGCACATATGTGCAAACTTCCAATTTAAAGATAGATGTTTATCTTTAAAGGAGCTTTGATCATTCTTTTAAATTCCAGGGTTGGGGAAATGGAGGTGGGGGTGAGGAAGGGATAGGATGAAGAGAAATCATAAGGCCTCTTTAAAACCTACTGACAGAATGAGATATACCTTTTTTATATATAACCAGTGTATTGCTTAGTTTTGCCATACTAGACTGTTTTGGTTATAAGGAGGTATGGAGAGAGGATGGGGTCATAACAAAAAAAAAAGATTACAAAGAACATCAGTAAACATTACAAGACTACAAGGACAATAAAATAAGTCTAGAAGAGGATAAAATTAAAGCAATTTATTGATGAAATTAAATATGTACATATATAAACATAAAAACATAAATATTAAAAGTTCTACTTAATGGAAATTGAGTTTTTTTTAAACTGATAAACTTGGGAAGAAGTCAGGTTATTAGTATTATTAATGTAAATTCCTTATGAATAGGACCTTTTCTTTTTGTCTAGACTTATCAATGTAAAGATTCCCTACTAAAGAAATTTTCCCAGTCAAAGGAGAAAAGCAATTCTCTATAAATTCTTATGTTTGTGAGTTTCTAGGGAGCAATGGAAAGTTAAGTGATTTGTTCAGTCACAAAGCTAGTATATGTCAGATACAGGATTTAAACCCAGGTCTAAGATAAGAATTCTATCTACTATATCATGAAGCCTCTTTATCAAGAGAAAGACAGTAAAGAACCCCTTCCTCCTTCTCTCCCCCCCCCAAAAAAAACAATATTTCAGACTGTAAGACTTTTGAATTTGAAGAATAGAAAGGTTCAGAACTGGAATGGTCAGAACAGTCCTTGGGGTCCTTAATTCTAAGTTCACAGAAATACTCAATAACATCCCTAGAGAGGTTATGCAGGCAGTGCAAATTTCATGAGTGTGTTCCCTGAGGAATATGATTATAGATGTGCCATCCATTTTGTCTGCCTGAGCCCTGGAAGGCAAACAATCTAGGAATTTGGGCAGAGGTACCAAGGGAATTAGTCAATGACTCAACTGTCTGCTGCTCATCTGAAACTTATTACTGGAGTCTTACCTTCCTATTTGAGGCATGTTTGCTACAAAGAAATGGATCACTGACAAATACCTAGATCTTATTAAACTGGCATATCAGAATCAAACAGTACATTCTAACATCAATCAGTCCAATGCAAGAAAGGGAAACATCTTTCCATTTTCCTGTGTATCTGCTACAGATCTTTACAATGTAAATGTGTGTGTATGTTTAACATACAAACCAAAATAATTCTGGTTTACAGGAGTAATGATTTCATGTTCATGATTCAACACAACACTGTAACCAGTTATTTGACAGCCTGTGAATTTTCCTTCTTTAAATATTAAATATTAAAGAAAACTGGCTAAACCAGAAAGATCTAGGAGAACAAGGCTGCTTAACAGAGAGAAAGTACTAAGTCACTATGTGATCCAGGAGGCTTCTACTGCCATCAGGGACCAAAGTGAGGCATCAACCCATGTCTTGATTGAAATCTATTACCTGCTGCTGAGAAAGCTGACACCACTGTTCAGGAGTGAAGGGGTGTTTGGGGAGCCACTAAAATCTCTACAAGTCTCTTACAATGTTTCTTTCTTTTTTTCAAAGTACAGAAAGGAAAGTCTCTTGTCAGGCAAGAAAAACATTTAATAGAGTAGTATCTACCAAACTGACACTGGCACATAATAGAAAACTAATAAGAACTTCCAAGTCTAGTCCTCAAAAAAACTAGAAGGGATGGTGGCCAAAGAAGGATCTTCCTTCTCCTCTAACCATCAATTTGGTGTCTGAAATTCCTACCATTAACTATTCAGTGGGGATAAGGTAGTTAAGTCTCTTGTTAGGAAACATAAGCAATTTCCTTATCTGTAAAAACAAATAGTGATAATTGCCCTTCCCTGCCCCCCACTCTTAAGCTAGAAGAAAAGAATCCTGAAAACAAAGAATCTAAAAACAAGTTCAAAAGTGAGTGGAGCTGGCTGCCCAAGCTTGAGCATTCATTGAGCAATTTTCCTCAGCTTTGCCAATGAGATGCAGTTTAAAAGTGGTAGTGTGGTACAATGGGATGATAGCTGGAATCAGTTTGAGTTCCCATCCCAGCTTTGTCACTTACTACCTGTGTTGCCTGGGCAAGTCACTTCATCTGTCTGACCCTGTTTCCTCATCTGTCAAAATGAAAGTGTTAGACTAAATGATCTTCAAGTTCTCTTCTAGCTCTAAATTTATAATCCTAGTATTTTTAAAGAGCAAATTAGGAACTTTGCCAAGGTTCCAGCTGGAAAAAAACATGAACTTTGAATATGAAGAGAAATCTGGTATTCCAGGAACCACTGCAAAGAGCAACAAAAAGAAGATGGGCTCAGAACTATTATTGCAAGCAAGACCTCATGATGACTAGTCATGGAGTAACATATGCAACAGAACTAGCATTAAATTTAAAAGGGGGTTGCACAAACAAAGCCAATGCAGCCAAGATTAGAAGACAAGCAAAAAAGGGGGAGGTTGGAATATTACAGCAAGAGTCTCTGATAAAGACTTCATTTCTCAAATATATAGAGAACTAAGTCAAATTGATAAGAATACAAGTCATTACAATGATAATCAAATAATATGAAGAGGAAGTTTTCGGATAAAGAAATCAGAGCTACCAATAGTCTCATGAAAAAAATGCTCTAGATCACTAATGATTAGAGAAATGCAAATTAAAACAACTCTGAGGTACCCCCCCATATGTATTAAATTGGCTAATATGACAAAAAAGGGAAATAACAAATGTTGTGTGAAAATTGGGACACTAATATGCCATTGAGGGAGTTGTGAACTGATCTAACCATTCTGAAAAGCAATTTGGAACTATGCCCAAGAAGCTATAAAATATTGCAATAACCTTTGACCCAGCAATACAAATATTAGGCCTTTAGAGAAAAGTGATCAAGAAAAGAAAAAAAGAAAAGGACCTCTATATAAAAAAAATATTTATAGTGGTGGTAAAGAATTGGAAATTGACAGGATGCCTATCAATTGGGGGTTGGCTGGACAAGTTATGATATATGATTATAGTAATGATAAGCAGGAATCTTTAAGGAAAACCTGACAAGACTGACATGTACTGAAGAAAAATGAAGTGAGCAGAACCAGAAGAATGCTGTAGACAATAATAGCAATATTTTTCAATGATCAACTGTGAATGACTTAGCAATTCTTAACAATACGAAGATCCAAGAAAATTCCAGGCCTGATCTTCCTAGGCATATTGCTTCTTTCACAAGTAACTTGTTCCTTAATGCCCCACTTCCTGATTGGGAGCTTTAAATCAATGTCTGCCAGACAGGATGAAAAATGCTTTCCAGCTCCAGAGAAAAATTGATGGAATCTGAGTGCAAATAAAAACACACTGTTTTTTACTTTTTTGTGGGGGTTTTTTTTTGTCTTTTTGGTCACTTTCCTCATCTGTAAAATGACTAATATGGAAATATGTTTTCCATGAGTGCACATGTATAACCTATATCAAATTGCTTGCAGTCTGGGAGGGGAAGGAGAGAATTTGGAACTTAAAAGTTTTTTAAATGAATGTTGAAAATTGTTTTTAAATGTAATTAAAAAATAAAATATTGAAAAGGAAAAAACGATGTTGATTGCTGTATTCAAAGGTGTGCTAGTAACTAATTAAGAACCAGCTCACTGAAAAAAAAATGTACGATGAGCTTAGGTTTCATCTACATTATTAACATTTTCTCCATCACTTTCTTAGTTCTAAGTAATCAACAAAAAATAAATCAAGCCTCTATTTGTAATTTTGATCAATTTCTGAGATGTAAATGTTCACACTAAAAATCACTGGTTATCAAAAGACAGTTCAGGCTGGTTCCAGTACACCTCTGGTGATTCAAAGAGCTTCACAGAGCTTATCAAAAATTATGACTACTCCCTATTTTTATTGATTCCCATGGGCACAAATAACATTGAGAGACAGAACATAGACAATATGACTGAAGATTTTGAAGTCTTTAATAAGAAACTATAGAACTAAAGCACAGGTGGTATTGTTATCACTTGATGATTTGTGGAAAGGGCTTCAGAAGAGATAGGGGGATTCTTGAAACGAATAGCTAGTCAAGAAGATAGTGTCTCAGAGTAGGTCTTGGATTCATTTAGCATGGGTTTTGCAATTTGGCATTCTATATATAGAAATGATAAGATAGACATGGAATATACCTCAAAAGCACAGATAAAAATACAAATGCCTAGAGTTCTAAAAAGTTAATCAATACAACTTTAAACAGAAAAGAAAAGGAGGAAGGGAGTGTAGAAAACTCTCTGTAGATCTACGAAGCCAAGTATTTTATATAATAGAAAGGTCTGTGGTCTTTTCGGAACATGTAGCAAAGACCTGACAGAAAATATTCAAAGACCTGTTAAACTTTATAAGAGATTTTGGGGGAAGACAGAAATTAGATGTGGTCAATGTTCTCAGGGTTCCCTGGATTAGAATCATGATCCAAGAAGAGCATAAAGAACTATCCAAAGGTATACCAGGGTTAATAGTACCAGTAATCCTGGATCAATTGGAATATTAGTGTATGCACATGTGTGTGCGTAAAATATCACACAAAGATGCACATATATAGACATTCATATATAGATACATACAAATGTATGTTTAGATATAGATGTAGTATATGTATTTATAAATTTGTGTATACATAATCAGGCTTTATATATATATATATATCATACTCTATATATGTGTGTAAACTAATATATGATGCGTATTGATCTATAGAATATTTTTTCATGTACACATTTTATATGTAATATTATATAAACTGATATTTATTATATAATTGATATACATGCTATAAACTGATACACCCATACATATATGTTTATATATACATACATAATTATATTTATAATATTAGAACCAGAGAAGGAATCAAACCCCTCAGAATGGATTGAATGATAAATGACATAAAGAAGGCAAAACAAACCAGTGCTTTTTATTTGTATCTTCTCTGCCAAGGAGAATGGCCTTTATACCACTGCTGGGTTTGTACCCCAAAGACATAATAAGGAAAAAGTCTTGTACAAAAATATTTATAGCCACACTCTTTGTGGTGGCAAAAAAAATGGAAAATGAGGGGATGTCCAACTGGGGAATGACTGAACAAATTGTGGTATCTGTTGGTGATGGAATACTATTGTGCTCAAAGGAATAAAGAACTGGAGGAATTCCAAGTGAACTGGAACAACCTCCAGGAATTGATGCAGAGAGAAAGGAGCAGAACCAGGAGAACAATCTACACAGAGACTGTACATTACGGCACAATTGAATGTAATAGATTTCTCTACAAGCAGCAATGCAATGATTCAGGACAATTCAGAGGAACTTATAAGAAAGAACACTATCCAAATCCAAAGTAAGTACTGTGGAACCAGAAATGCATTAGAAAAATATATGCTTGATCACATAGTACGATAGGGATCTGATTAGGGTTTTGATGTTAAAAGATCATCTACCTGCAAATATGAATAACATACAAATAATGTTTTGAAGAATGATACATGTATAACCCAGGGGAATTGCTTGTCAGCTTTGGGAGCAGGGAGGAGAGAGTGAATGAGGGAATTATGAATCGTGTAACTATGGGAAAATATTCTAAATAAAATTTTTTAAAAAAAGGAGAATGGCCTTTGCACTGAAAAGGACAGAGAAAGTAATAGGGAAATCATACTCAAGATAAGGTGGAATAGGAGAAAGACAATGCCTAGCATGGTGAATTAAAGTTACTAAACCAAGATGTTCTATATCATAGGGTACTGAAAACACTGCTGTGTGAGATTGTAGGCTAGTGTCAGTGATTTCTGAAAGACTGCAGAGCATAGAAGGTACCCCAGGAAGAAGGGTAAAAATTGTCTTAATATTCATAAATTGGATATAGACAAAATTGACAAGCTATAGGCCAGTGAACTGGTCTTTGATTCCAGTAAAGTTCTAGAATATAGCATTAATGGAATGGTAAATGAACATCTTTGAAAAAGGAAGCAGTAAATCATAATAAAAAATCAAGCCATTCCCCAATTGATAAATGGGCAAGGGACATGAAGAGGCAATTTTCAAATAAAGAAATCAAAAGTATCAATAAGCACATGAGAAAGTGTTCTAAATCTCTAATAATTAGAGAAATGCAAATGAAAGCAACTCTGAGGTAACACCTCACACCTAGCAGATTGGCTAAAATGGCAGGGGAGAGTAATGAATATTGGATGGGGATGTGGCAAAATTGGGATGTTAATGTACTGCTGGTAGAGTTGTGAACTGATCCAACCATTCTGGATGGCAATTTGGAACTATGCCCAAAGAGCGATAAAAGAATGCCTGCCCTTTAATCCAGCTATACCATTGTTGGGCTGTCCCCCAAAGAGATCATAGATAAACGGACTTGTACAAAAATATTTAGAGCTGCACTCTTTGTGGTGGCAAAAAACTGGAAAACGAGGGTATGCCCTTTAATTGGGGAATTGCTGAACAAATTGTGGTATATGTTGGTGATGGAATACTATTGTGCTCAAAGGAATAATAAACTGGAGGAATTCCAAGTGAACTGGAGAGACCTCCAGGAATTGGTGCAGAGAGAAAGGAGGAGAGCCAGAAGAACATTGTACACAGAGACTGATACACTGTGTTAAAACCGAATGTAATGGACTTCTGTACCAGCAG
Organism: Gracilinanus agilis; assembly: GCF_016433145.1. Taxonomy (NCBI): domain Eukaryota; kingdom Metazoa; phylum Chordata; class Mammalia; order Didelphimorphia; family Didelphidae; genus Gracilinanus; species Gracilinanus agilis. The sequence continues at coordinate 657,024,443 of NC_058131.1, read as the reverse complement.
CAATACAATGATCCAGGACAATGCTGAGGGATTTAGGGAAAAGAATGCTACCCACATTCAGAGGAAGAACTACAGGAGTGGAAACACAGAAGAAAAACAACTGCTTGAACATTTGAGTTGTTGAGGACATGATTGGGGATGTAGACCTGAAAAGACCACACCAATGTAACTATCAACAGTATGTAAATAAGTCTTGACTGACCACACATGTTAAAACCAGAGGAAATGTGACTTAGCTACAAGGGGGGAGGGGAGGTTGAGGGGGTGAATGGTAAAGTAAAAACATGAATTATGTAACCATGGGAAATGTTTCTAAAAAGAAAAAATTAAAAAAGAAAAAGAAAAAGGAACCAGTAATCACTTGGCCAAAGAGTTTCATCAACAGGTCAAACCAAACTCACCTAATTTCCTTTTTTTAAAGGGTTTGTTAACTGGGAAATCTGGTCAATGCTGTATCTATCTATCATTCCCTGTATAGGTATACATATGTATTCATGTGTGTATATGGTTTACAAATATTCATTCTGAATAAATCACTCTTATGGACAAGATGGAGAAATGTGGACTAGATAAAAGTACCATTAGGTGAATGATGATATGTTTCATGAGTGGTCCCAAAGATGTGCCTTTCATGATTTGACATCAGCTTAGAGTTAGGTGGAGAGTGTTAGAGATCTATCCTTGGCTTTATATAATTTAATATTGTTAATAAGACTGAATAAAAGCATGGATGGTGTGCTTATTAAATTTACAGATGCCATAAAACTACAAGGGATGGTGGAAAACATGATGGATTAGAGGGTCAGGATTCATAAAGATCTTAATAGTCTAAAATGCTGGACCTAATCTATTAAAAGAAAATTTATTAAGAATAAATGTAAAGGGGCAGCTGGGTAGCTCCGTGGAGTGAGAGTCAGGCCTAGAGACAGGAGGTCCTAGGTTCAAACCCGGCCTCAGCCACTTCCCAGCTGTGTGACCCTGGGCAAGTCACTTGACCCCCATTGCCCACCCTTACCAATCTTCCACCTATAAAACAATACACCGAAGTACAAGGGTTAAAAAAAAAGAATAAATGTAAAGTCTAATACTTCCATTCAGAAAATTAACTTCACAAGTACAAGATGGGAGAGGCTCAATTTAGTAATAGTCTATTTTAAAAAGATGGGAGACCTTAGAAAATAATAGTTAGTGATGTGATACAGCAGCCAAAAAATAAAATGTTTATGAAGTGACTACAGTGGGCAGAAAACTCTGCTAAGTCCTAGGAAAGATGCAATATTTAGAGAAATAGGGCCTATGACCTCAGAGAACTCATTTATAGTGAAGGCATAGGACAGAGCAAAAGTATATACAATAGGAACAAAATGTAATATGAAGTCTAAAGAAGAAAAGAGGTTCGTAGATGGCATAGTGGATAGAGTAATGGTCCTGGAATCAGGAAAACTCATCTTTCTGAATTCAAATCTGGCCTCAGATACTCACCAGCTATGCAATGCTGGGTAAGTCCTTTAATTGTTTGCCTCAGTTTCCTCATCTGTAAAATGAGTTGGAGAAGGAAACGGAAAACCACTTCTGTTCCTTTGCCAAGAAAATCCCAAATTGGGTTATGAAGAGTCAGAACATAACTGAAAAACAGCTGAACACAAAGAAGAAAAATCATTATCACCTTGGTAAGTACAGCAGAACTGAAAATCGCTCAAACCACTGCAGAAATAAATATGAGTCATTGATGATAAAGGAGTGATCGTCCAATCTAGTTTATTACCTAACCTAAGTTCTCTAAAGGCTGTATGCAAAAATTGGAAAAGTAGAGGATTTTCTGGATTTAAGAAAACAAACTCATCAACAAAGACCACACACACACACACACACACACACACACACACACACACACACACACACACNATCAACAAAGCACACACACACACACACACACACACACACACACACACACACACACACGACATTCAGAGGTAATATTCAGAGTTGTGTCCTGGCCAAACTCCCAACTTTCTTAGAATACCACCCATACTTAGACATATATAAACAATCCTGAAATCAGCAGAACTGTGATTTCTTGAAAAGGTCTGAAACTTCTTATTACTAAGACCAGCCAGATGAATACCAACAGAAAACCCAGAGAAGTATAGTCTAGAGTAGGAAAGGGACCCTTATAATAAGTTAGATCAGGTATTCCTTGAAAGTCAGCCAACACTCTGACTGAGGAATACTTAGAGATATAGTAAAGATCTATTCTTTCTCTTAGAGATTAATTGGAGAAGGAGGGAAAAAGTTAGGAGGGGATTAGAAAGGTGAGATTTTCCCCACTGGGATAGCCCAGCAGACTATAAATAAAGCATTTCTCTTCTGAAACCTGAAGTGAAATAATGAGGGAACCATACAGCGGCCAATCATGGAAATTTTCTCCTATTCAGAACTTGACTTTTTGGTTACCATCATTATTGGAGAATTTCCATGTTTTTATCAATCAATATTTAATTGTCCTAAAATGCACAAAGCCATATATTCCTTAAAGAATTTTGCGTAGACAAAAGAAATAAGAAACATATGTTTCTTTCTTTATGTATTTAAGGATGACTTTGATTATATCTGACAGCATCATTACAATCTCATTTATCTGTAAGTTGCTAAAAAAGAAAGGTTTTTAAAGGAGTGACCCCAGGGAAGCATTGAGCATGGACCAAATTTTTTTCCACAATTGGTCTATACTTAACAGTACACTGGATAAATATTTAATAATCAGATCTCCAAGGTAAAAAAAATAATATGCATAGCATCCTGTTAACATTTTAACATTTTTAAATGGTATTAATATTTCTACATTTTCTATTTCTATTAACTAATCTAAATTAACTAATTAATGATACTATATATTATGTAATATAATGTAACATAAAATAATAAAATAAATTAACTAGTCTAAAAATTCTATTTCTATTAACATTCTACAATTTCTACATCACTTTATTAAGTCTAGGAAAATTAAAACAATAAATTGAGGGGGAAGTTAGGTAGCTTAGTGAATTGAGAACCAGGTCTAGATATAAGAGAGCCTGGATTCAAATTTAGCCTCAGACACTTCCTATCTGGCTGACCATGGGCAAGCCACTTAGCCCCTATTGCCTGGCTCTTAACCCTCTTCTGCCTCAAAACCAGTAAACAGTATCGATTTTAAGTCAGAATGTGAGGGCTTTAAAAAACAATAATAAATTGAGTCCCTGATTTGTAATTTGCCAATTTCTAGGTATAAATGCTCACATAGAAAATTTAGCAATTGGCTCTCCCAAGCTAGTTGGAGCTGACTACAATCATATAGTCTATGTATACTTGTGAGAAGGAAACACAATTTCAATTCATTTCAATTCACAAAGTATTTAGAGAGTATGTAAGATTTACAAGGCTTTTTCCTCACAACACAACTCTATGTGATACATAGTGCAAAGATCATAGTCCCCATTTTAAAATATGTGAAGACTGAGGCTCAGATTCACACAAGTGTCAGATCCTATATTCAAAATCCAATCCCTAATAGCTTCATAAATTTTTCCCAAAAGTACTTCATTCTCAGGTTCAAAGAAAAGAAGGGGAAAAAATCAGTGAAATCTATAAAAATTTTTAAAAGCTGGAAGCTCTTTTTCCTTCTACTCTCTACCACAAAATGAGCCCAAGCCCATTTTATAAAAAAGTTCGTGGAATTGTTGCTGTTCTATGTCTCTTGGCTCAGGCACCCAACCTCAAAGCACTTGCCTATGGGATTAGGTTGATCCATACAGATCACCAGGCCATTTCTGTCAGTCCTTGTAAGGAAAGAGTCATGGAACTAACAGAAATGGACTTCAAATCTGTGAAGTAATTAATTACACAGCCCACAGCCCTGGGAGGCTGTCTTTAGGAGAGCAAGTGAATTGCCAGGAAAGCTGCCTTAGTAATTTGTTTGGATAGTTTTACCTCTATTAACAAGGAGGAACCATCCCAACAATACATTTCTTTGTCAGAAATGTTAGAATCAGAAGCCTAAATAACACCTGAGAAAGGAAATGCATTCTGGGGGCAGCTAGGTGACACAGTGAAGACAGTCTGGAGTAAGGAAGACCTGGGTTCAAATTCAATCTTAGACTTTACTAGCTGAATGAACCTGATTGAGTCATTTAGTTCTATTTGCCTCAGTTTCCTCTTCTACAAAATGAGCTGGAGAAAGAAATGGTGACCCACTCCAGAATATTTGGCAAGAGAATTTAAAAAAAAAAAGGTCACAGAGAAAGATATGACTAAACAACAAAGAATTTTTTAAGGGAATGTATCTTAAGTTCCTTTCAAAATTGTGTATTTGGGGCAGCTAAGTGTCACAGAGAATAGAGAGCCACACCTGGAGACAGGAGGTCATAGGTTTAAATCTAGCCTCAGACATTTCCTAGCTGTGTGACCCTGGGCAAGTCACCATGCCAATTACCTAGCCCTTAGCACTCTTCTGCCTTGAAACTAATACTTAGTATGATTTCTAAGAGAGAAAGTAAGGGCTTTAAAAAGGGAAGTGGGGGATTGATCCTAAAAATTCAGAACAGAGATGTTGGGGGTAAGAGATCATTAAATACTAATAGCTTCCAATGTGCTCAAAACCATGTGAGATGTGTCTGAGAGTCCTGAAACAGAGAAAGGGAATGAAAGGATGGATTTTGGTTGGGAGAGACAGGGAACAGGATCTAATTCATGCTTTGGCTAAGAAAGGTAGAACAGGGTCAGAAGGGCCAGAGTAAAGGAACTAGCTGGCAAGCAGACCTTGCAAGCAAGGTTTCAGGTTCTGGAAGAAGGAATGTGAGAACCTCCAGTCTAGTTGTTGTTCAAGTCGTTTTTAGTCGTGTCTGATTCTTCATGACCCCATTTGGGATCTTCCTGGCAAAGGTACTGGTGTGGTTTGCCATTCCTTTCTCCAGCTCATTTCACAGATGAGGAAACTGAGACCAATAAGGTTAAGTGACTTGACCAGGATCATACTGCTAGTGTCTGAAGCCTCCAATCTAAGAAGTTCCCCAAACCAAGGTCCTATCAAACATAATCAGCTTCCTCAGGGCAGAAAGGAGCTCCTTCAAAGGCTAAATCAAGCCCCATCACGCCATCGCTACAAGTCCACTGTTGTCCTCCCACAGAATTTTAGGAGAAAAGAAAAAAACACTGTTATTAAATCAGAGTACCTGGGTCTTTCCTCTTGTGTACAAGTTTGAACATATCATTTAACCTCACTGACCCTCAGTTTCCTCATATGTAAAATGAGATGAATAGACTACATGGGTTCTGAAATCTCTTCCAGGTCTGAATGGATGATCCTATAATTAAATTAGGTTTACCTTCAGGTTCAACCTGACAGGCAGAGCATGTATCCTGATCCCTCAGAATATCTCCCTATCTGCTACCCAGCTCCTGAAAGTTCTTTTTTTTTTTAAACCCTTACCTTCCATCTTGGAGTCAATACTGTGTATTGGCTCCAAGGCAGAAGAGTGGTAAGGGTAGACAACAGGGGTCAAGTGACTTGCCCAGGGTCACACAGCTGGGAAGTGTCTGAGACCAGTTTTGAACCTAAGACCTCCCATCTCTAGGTCTGGCTCTCAATCTACTGAGCTACCCAGCTGCCCCCTGAAAGTTCTTGAATGGAGGAAACAGCTTTTCATTACTAATTAGCAATGATGAGTTTAAAATATAAATGCTTCAAGGCAAATACAATATTGCAAATAATTGACTGATTTATCTTTTCAGCCATTATAAATGCTTTGATGTCAGAGATCATTAGACTTGTAGAGCTAGAAAAGTCCTTCAAATACAATATCCCCATTTGGCAGATGAGGAGACCAAGTCCAAAGTGAGAAGGGACTTTCCACATTAGATCTTTGCCTGTTTGGATGAATTTGAGAGGGATAAAGACAATTGGATGGCAGAAGGTACTCAAAATTGGGGCAAGGATTAGTCACAAATTGGGGGTGAAAAAGTTCCTAAAGTAAGGAAGAGAAAGTATGGTCCTGACTATGGTACGCACTAGGCAGGAATAAATGAAGCTGTGCTCTGAGGAACTGCTGCCACACAGATGCCACTGCAAGCCTTCAATTCTGTATGGTTTAGAAAGATTGTTTTCCTCCTCAAACATGGCTGTCTTGAGTAAAGAAGTTTTATTCCCAGGATGTTTGTTAATCAAGGTATCTCTGTGATCCAATCCAAACAGAGCAAGGATGTACTAGAGTAGTGGTTCCCAAACTCTTTTGGCCTACCGCCCCTTTCCCAGAAAAAAATATTACTTAACCCCCTGGAAATTAATTTTTTTAATTTTAATAGCAATTAATAGGAAATATAAATGCACCTGTGGCCATCACTGCACCCCTGGATCACTGCAGCACCCATCAGGGGGCGGTAGCGCCCACTTTAGGAATCACTGTACTAGAGAGTGAAACTACTTTGGAGCATTCCTTGCTATGATTTGTTTTTCAATTTGGTAATTTTCCATAAAGTAAAATTCTAAAAGTATGTTTCCAACCTCTGCCAAATCCAAGAACAATAATTACCTCATGCTATGCATAACAGGTTCAATATCCATAATGTGAACTAGAATGTCTGAGAATTCATTGACCAAGCATTTATTATGCACCTAATATGTGCTTGTCATTGAGGATACAAAAATGAAACAGTTCTAGCCTCCAAAGACAATCCTCTTCCCAACAAGAAAAACACTTCCTGATCTCCAGGTATTTCATGTACAAGGGAAAACAATAGTGGATCCAGATAAATGTAAAAGTCCTAAGGTCACTCACATCTTCCAACCACTCCTGATAGGTCATATGATAGCATGTTAGATTTATCAAGAAAGTGAGACTAAAGTGATATATTTAAGTGACATGGAGTTCATCTCTGACATCACACTGACTCACTTTTAGCCAAAAGCCTAAGACCATTTTCCTGGCATTTTCCACATAATTGGCAGGAATCCTACAAGTATTTATTATTCCTTGAATTTTTGGCTTTTACCCCACCCCAAAAAAAAACCCAAACAACTGAGATCTCTCCCTCTTTTCCCAGTAATATCATAAAGTATCTAAGTAGGCTCAGAAGATCCCATAACCCTGAGCATCATCAGTAAAGCCCTCCACACTTTCTTTATTATCCAATACTGAGTAAATCAAGGAACATTTCAGTTCCATAATCTCACTAAAACATCATCAACATAGATATGAAATCAGAGCAGTATATAGCACTTTGCTCGCTTCCCATTGTCATACTAGAATGCCCTAAAAGGAAGGAATGTCCCCAACATGTTTCAGAAATGGGACTTTTTTTGTACAAAATTATCTAGAGAGGGAAATCTAGAAAAACATCCTTGAAGCTTTCATACCATCACCCCAAAGTGAACAAAGATTTTGAAAACCACATCATTGCACTCCTGATTTTAGCCACCTATAAAGAATGCACTTTTCTTTATCTCCCATAGATACATAAATATTGTTCATAAATTTCCTTTTTCCCATTTCTAGTGAGGACTTCAGTTACCCCACAATCCCTCATTTGGAAATGCTTTGGCTGCCCAATAAATGAATTAAAATGTGCAAGAAAACTGATCAATTCTTATTATCAAACTTCTTCAGCTCAGAGAGCATTCTTTCCAATTGCTAAAGTGAGTGGTCATCATTTAGAAGGAAACTAGGGACAGGAAGAAACAGAAGTGAGGAAGGATAACATTCCAGGAAGAGAGCACTGCCTTTGCAATGCCATGGAGATGGCAATGGAATATTCCATAGGAAATAGCAAAGAGCCCAGTCACTACATTAAGCACTGGTGATTACAAGGACAAACATGAAAGCAATCCTAAACGAAGTAGATGTTATTGAATTTTCATTTTATAAGTTTTAAAGCAATGTAAAATCTTTATATTAGGCAGCTAGGTGGTACAGTGGATAGAATATCAGCCCTAGAATCAAAAAGAATCATCCTCATGAAGGCAAATCTGACCTCAGACATGAGCTATGTGACCCTGGGCAAGTCATTTAACCTTCTTGGCCTCTGTTTCCACATCTGTAAAATGATCTAGAGAAGGAAATAGTAAACCACTCCAGTATCTTTGCCAAGAAAACCATGAATTGGGTCACAAAGAATTGGATACAACTGAAACAAATGAAGGACAAAAGACAAGATCTTGAGAATCATCTAAAGTAAACTCTTCATTTGACAGATAAGAAAACGAAAGTTATTTTCTCTAGATCATATAGATAGGAAGTAACAAAGGAAGGATTCTAACCTAGATCTTCTGACTCCAAATCTTGTGTTTTTTTGTTTTTTTTTTACATTCTGCCTTATCACAATGACTCTCCTAAGAAAAGATGGGGCAAAACAACAATGCAAAGTCGCATGGACAGTATAAGTAGACTGTACATAGCACATTCCCAAAGATAACCTGAATGTAAGAAGTAGTGAAAGATTTCTAGAAGCTACTTTGGGTTTTGGAAAACGAGATAGGAAGACATGTAGCAAGAATGAGAACAGATAACCTAAAAGCCGCATCTACTCCCCTAGGATATTAAAGGAATTAAAGAAAAGTCTCCCACATTTTGGATAAATCTCGTTAGTGCAATTAATGGGAAGACCTGGTCAAGTGTAGAGAGAGGACAGTTTCAATAATGTATCAAATTAGCACATACAAAGTGTCCCAAAAGTTTTAGTGCTGGTTTGATTTAGCATTCTGCAATTCACAGAAAGGAACCCTATCTGAATAGCAAAGTAATTTGAATCTATGTTAAAGTGCTTCCTTAAAGGGCCATGGTGGATATGAAGAATGTTGCTATATCCCCCTTCTGCCTTTTCTCATCCAAGTGAAATATCTTTGCCAGAGTTGCTCCTCTCTTCTAAGTTCATAAAATTTAGAACTGGTAAGGACCTTATAGATGAACTAGACCAAGCCCCCATCTCATTTAAGGGTGAAGAAATGAGGCTCAGAAACAGACAGGCTCTCACTCTCCTCCCCTTTATGATAGCTGTCTCTGCCTTCTGTCATAAGGAAATGAGACAGATTACAAGAAGGAAAATGAAAGTAGAAACATGGGAAAATTAAAGCACTTCCAAAGGGAGAATTGTGATTCATGCCACCACCCAGATTGAGATTGTAATTCATCTCTGCAAAGAATCATCAAGAAACAACATGCAATTAGGGATGTACACTGAACGTGCTTGCAATTTTAATGACAGAATATTCAATGGTCATGCTTGTCTGTTATGCTGATCATCATGATTTGTTTTGACTCTTTCTTGCCCCATACTTACAGAGAAAGGTGGGGGGGGGGGGAGGGAAAAGGAGAGGATGAGGGAGAGGGAGAAAGAGAGAGAGAGAGAGATCCATCTCTTCTAGGATCAGGAGCATAGATATTTCAGGTTCCTAGTTTTTGGTTTTTAGTTTTAGTTTTGCTTTGTTTTAGTTTTTTACCCTGCATTGAATAAAATAAATGAAAAAAAGCTGTCAGAGGTACCTAGGCGGCACAGTGGATAGTGTTAGATCTGGAGTCAGAAAAACTTGAGTTCAAATCTAGACTCAGACACTTACTAATTTTATGATCTTGGGCATGTCACTTAACCTCTGTTTACCTCAGGCTCTTCAACTATAAAAAATAGACATAATAACAGCATCCATTTCAAAGGATTATTGTGAGTATCAACTGAGATAATATTTATAAAGTGTGTTAAGACATGGCGCCTGACACATGGCACATATTGTAGAATTTCCCTTCCCCTCCTCTTTCGCTTCTCCCCACCAAAAAAGAAATACTTATCAAATGTTTACTATATGCTAGTCACTATGTTAATGCTAGTTAGGGATATTCATAGAATTAACAACAACAGCACTCTTAATAATGGCTTGAATTTATATCACATTTTAAGGTTTGCAAGTTACTTTATAAATATTATTTTATTTTACCTTCACAACAACCTTGGGAGGCAGGTGCTATTATTACTCCAATTTTATAGAGGGGAACAGTGAGGCAAAAGTTAAGTGACTTGCCCAAGGCCATAGAACTGTTAAGTGTCTGAGTCTGGATTCTACTTCCTGACCCCAACCCAGTTCTTTATAGATGATCTCTAATGCTTCTGCTTCTGAGTTTTTACCAAGCCATCATATACCCTGGATACATTCTCCTCCCTTTCCTAACTTGAGCCCATGGTAAACCAGGTAAATTCTATATTCTCCACTACAATCTAGTATACTCTCTAATTTCTCTTTTAACTGCACTGAATTAAGACTTCTCTGACTCTTCCACCATGCCTCAGAAAGCTGGGAAAACTTGGTTTCATCACCCTCAGTTCTCCACCTCATTACTACCTGTAGGGATTAAAATTAATAGTTTAGCTAAAATATATGAAGATTATAAATAATAGTGGTGGTTGCCAATTCAAAGTATTATTACTCAAAGTTGAAATGACTTGGATAGCTTTTATTTACAAAAGAGGTGGAAAGAGTGAAAGCAGAAAAATACAGAAGGGTAGAAAAGACATTAGCCTATCTAACTAAATAATTCTATGGTGCTCAACTCAGACAGGACTTGTTGGCCTTCGAGAGGAATTAAACTCTCTCCAGAAGACAGGAAAGGAAAGCTGGCTATCCACTCACCCAAGACCAAGAGGCAAGTCAAGACAATGACTCAAGCTGAAGATGATTCTTGAGGCTGACTTTTTTCCTTGAGACAATCTTCTTCTTTAAGCTGACTTCCCTCTTAAAGGCCAACTCCTTCTTGAAGCTGACTTGCTTCTTGTAGTTGACTTCCTTCCTGAGCCCCAGAAATTCAGGGTCTTTTATAGTGGGTTCTTGTCCCTTCCCCTTTTCACAGGGGCCAATCACAGCTTCCAAATTGTCTAGCACTGCCCAGGGAGCAATGTTTCTGGGAACCAGTTCTCACCTTCTGGAGGGGTGAATACTCATCAAAATGGCTCACAGATTCCTGATTGATTGAGTTTCTGAGGGTGTGAATTCTCTAAATGATTTGAGAGTTCCTCCACCTAGTTCAAGCTTTTGTTGATTCAATCAAAAAGTAGACAAAGGAGAGTTAATCCTGTCTTCACAATCTAGTGAGGTACTAGTAGGGGTACTTAAGTTATTGTTAACCAAAGTGTTAGCTCCAACTAGGCAAAGAGAATAAAGGATTTCCTTTCACTAGTATAAACTCAAAAAGAACAAAGAATTCCCTTTTACACACCCTTTGTCCTTATGATTAGAGGGTGGAGCCATGAACTCAGAAAATATTACTTAAGGAGGATACTCAGTGTTCTAATCATCTCATTTCTCACCTGTCTACCCTACTTTAGGATTTGACCATTTCAAGTAAAAGAGTTTCCCTCCCTTTTAGACTCTTCACAGCCTGGCCCCTTCCTACCTTTACATCCTTCTTTAACCTTCCTCCCTTTGGTATATTCTGTGATCCAGCAACACACAATACTCCTGACTAAATTTTCACTGGCTCCTCCATACCTGGAATCTCTTACTCCTCTTTTCCATCTCCTGGATTTCCTGATTTCCTTCAGGTCCCATTTAAAAAGCTGCTTTCTGCAAGAAGCCTTTCCCAATTCTTCTCAACTTTAGTTAATGTCTTACCTCTGAGATTACCAATCATTTACACTGTATATATCAGATTTGTATCTGACAGTCTTTGCCTCCATAAAGTATTCTATGTTCTAAACTGTTCTACTCACCAGATCCCCCAAACAGCTCTTAATGTCTTATCTTTATGACTTTGTTCTTATGCAGGCAGTATGGTACAGGACAGAGAGAACCTGTTTGAGATTTGAAGCCCTCAGTTAAAATTTCATCTCCTTGAGACTCAGTTTCTTATAGATGTAAAGTGAAAGGATTGGACTTGTTGGCCCTTGGGGTCCCTTTAAACTCCACATCTGTAATTCTCTAATTTCAATGCCTAAAATGCCCACTTTCCCCCCATTTCTATTCATGGAAATCATACTCAGTCCTCCAAAGCTTATGCAAAGTACTGGCTACATTTAAAATCTTGCTTGAGACCCCTCATCAGATATTGTCTTCTTCATCCTCAAATCTCTAATTCCATTTTGTATCTCTCTTATGTGCTGATCATAGCTAAATATAAAACAGACTATTTGTACCTGTCATCTCTTCTCCACATACATAGAATAAGTTCCTGGGAGGGAGGAACCATATCTTGTTCATCTTGACAAGCCAATTAGCTCACATAGAGGCTTACATACACTAAGTGCTTAATGTTTGCTATTGCTCCAGCTCAGCACTCATGGGCTCACTCAGGTCATAATGCATATTTATCCTCTGCCAGTTACTTTGGGGATGCAGGAAATTAAACTTGGCAGTGTTAAATCCTGACCATTTTGATACCCTGACCAGGCAGAGCTTTGCATTTCTTTGTTAGGCATATATCTCTTTCATTTTCTTGGGACTATGAATGTTCTTAGACCTTTGAGATTCAACACTTTGTGATAGAAAGAGCACTCAACCTAGAGGAGGAAGGACCTGAGTTTGAATTCTACCTTTGTCTTTTATCAGCTATATGAGCTTGTGCTAAATCATTAACCTTTAAACCTCAGTTATCCCATGCATTAAATGGGAATAATAATATGTGGGACATTTATCTCTTGATAATCTCTCTGAGAAACACTGTCTCTATTAACAATCATATCCATCAATTTTGCTATCAAAATCTGGATTTGATTATATAAAGCACTTTTTAAATGCTTGCTATGTACAAAGCACTTTGTTTAGACATTCGACATGATAAAGGCAGCAGTATTTAAATGAGCAATCATCATTTGATTTAAATCTTTGAGGGTGAGAGATGGGCAGTTCTAGCTTCAAATCTGGCCTCAAACACTTCCTAACTGTGTGACCCTGGGCAAGTCACTTAATTCCATTTGCCTAGCCCATATCATTCACCTGCCTTGGAACCAATACTTAGTACTGATTCTAAGACAGAAGGTAAGGGGTTAAATTTTTTTTTGAGAATGGTTTTCATTTTGTGTTTTGGACCAAACTTGTAATTTCACTTGTGCAGAGAACTCCTAATAAGACTCTCTGCCACTGTAGATCAGAACTTTCTCTATAAGTTACAGATTTATAAGGCCTGGGCCACTGAGATCATCTGACTCAGAGGCAGGATACACAGCCAATGTGTAACAAAGGCAGGCCTTGGACCCAGGTATTCCTAATTCAAGTCTGGTTTTCTTTCCATTATGCTATATTGTCTCTTCAATAAACAGCTTAGTTTCTCTTTATGAATACCTCAAAAAGTAAAATTGTTAAATTAGGTGAACATAGAATAGTATGCCTGTCAGATCTATGGGAAAGGAAAGAATTTAAAACCAAGCAAGATACAGAGAATATTACAAAATGCCAAATGAATAATTTTGTTTACATTATATTAAAAAGGTTTTGTACAAACAAAACCAATGCAATGAAAATTACAAGGAAAACAACAAATTGGGGGAAAAATCTTTATAACAAAAATCTCTGACAAAAGTCTAATTTATCAAATTTATAATGAACTAAATCAAATGTACAAAAAAATCAATCCATTCCCCAATTGATAAATGGGCAAGAGACATGAATAGGCAGTTTTCAGATAAAGAAATCAAAACTGTCAATAAGCACATGAAAAAGTGTTCTAAATCTCTTATAACTAGAGAAATGCAAATCAAAACAACTCCAAGGTACCATCGCACACCTAGCAGATTGACTAATATGACAGCAAAGGAAAGTAATAAATGTTGAAGAAGATATGGCAAAATTGGGACACTAATGCATTACTGGTGGACTTGTGAATTGATCCAACCATTCTGGAAGGCAATTTGGAATTATGCCCAAAGGGCTTTAAATCACTATCTGCCCTTTGATCCAGCCATACCACTGCTGGGTTTGTACCCCAAAGAGAAAATAAGGAAAAATAACTAATACAAAACTATTTATAGCCAAGCTCTTTGTGATGGCAAAAAAATGGAAAATGAGAGGATGTCCTTCGATTGGGGAAATGGCTAAACAAATTGTGGTATCTGCTGATGATGGAATATTATTGTGCTAAAAGGAATAATGAACTGGAGGAATTCCATGTGAACTGGAATGACCTCCAGGAATTGATTTAGAGCAAAAGGAGCAAAACCAGGAGAACATTGTACACAGAGACTGATCCACTGTGGCACAATTGAACATAATGGACTTCTCTACTAGCAGCAATGCAATGATCCAGGGCAACTCTGAGGGACTTATGAGAAAGAACACTATCCATGTCCAGAGAAAGAACTGTGGGAGCAGAAACACAGAAGAAAAACATTTGCTTGATCACATGGTTCAATGGGGATATGATTGGGGATGTTGACTCTAAATGATAACTCTACTGCAAATATTAATAATATGGAAATAGGTTTTGATCAATGATACATGTAAAATCCAGTGGAATTGCTCATTGACTATGTGAGGGGGTGGGAGTAAGGGAGGGAAAGAACATGAATCATGTAACCATGGGAAAATATTTTAAGGGGCAGCTGGGTGACTTGGTGGATTGAGAGCCAGGCCCAGAGATGGGAAGTCCTGGGTTCAAATCTGGCCTTAGAAACTTCCTAGCTGTGTGACCCTAGGCAAGTCACTTAACCCCCATTGCCTAGCCCTTACCTCTCTTCTGCCTTAGAACCAATACACAGTATTGATTCTAAGATGGAAAGTAAGGGTTTAAAAAATATTCTAAATTAAATAAATAAAATTTTAAGGGAGTTAAATTGTTCTTCCATTCAATACACACACACACTTTGCCAAGCAAGTAGCCAGCCTAATGCCTTTGGTCTGTGGAGAAAAAAATAACAGAAAAATTGAATGTCCCCAGAAATTTGACTATTTTCTTTTTCCATTTCACTAGTTCCTATTCACTTTCCACTCCCTACCTCTAAGAGTACCTCAAAGCTGAGTCTTTAATCATCTTTACTTCTCTCTCAACATTATCTTTCTCCCTTGACAAGCTCATCAATCTTTAAGGTTCAATTTCATTTCACCTTACTATTGACAATTCATGGCATATATGTTGTGCATTGTAAAGATTGAAATTAATATTCAATGCCTCCAAAGTATGATATTTATAAGGATTTTATTCAAAAAGCCCTGGGGAAGAACCTCACTCACCCTTCACCACGGCGCCTTCTCTCCCAAAAAAAGCCCTACAACACGCCCACCATCACCATATCAAAAACAGCACGCGAAACCCACAACCAATAGGAAAAGGCTAAAGGCCTTATGGGTATGGTGAAAAGGAGTTTGGGTAATGTAGTTTTAACTCACAACCAATAGGAAAGGGCTCAAGGAATTATGGGTAATGTAGTTTTAAAGGGAGTACAAGGTATTTTCAACTTTACATTCCCCCCTGTGATCCTTTGGGAGACAAGTCTCCCCAATGGATCATGAAAACAATCAAATTAAAGTTTACAATAATTCAGAGATAAATGGGAAATAAAAGGGAGAAAGAACAAAACCAATGTTTGATGCATTGACAATAAGCCATTTAGGGGGCAGTCCCCTTTTTTCTTGGCATAAAGTGTCCATTCAAAATAAATACATTCAACCCCCCAAAGTTCAAATTCGCCATGTCTCGAAATTCACTCTGGATCTCTTGCAGCAGTGTGCGGTCTCTGCATGCATCTTCATGGCGTCTTCTGGATTCTGGGAGGTAGTCTTCTGTTCTAAATTAGGGTCTAATTCAAGTCCAAATTTACAGAAGTAACATAGTCACCCAGAGGAGAACAACTTTACATTTCCCCCCTGAGGAAAATATGGGGATACACATGGGAATCACACAGGAATACATGGTCAAGGCATAAGGTATATGAATTAATTCTCAAAACATCAAAAAGTCCAAAGGAAAAAGAAAAAGGAAAAAAAAAAGAAAAAGAAAAAGAAAGGAGAAAAAAAATAACCTCTGAGGAAAATACAGGATATTTAAAAAAAATGTGTGAAAGGAAAAAATTCTAGGAATAAGAAAAAGGAAAAAAAAATTCACAAATCAAAGCAGGTTCCTGTAGCAATCCATGTCCCATAAGCTTTGCAACGACAATCACTCACTAACCCAATTTGCCCCCCCATACCGATGAACCTGTTTGGTGGAGGCAACAAAAGATGCCTGAAGAGCCTTCACTGGATCATGAAGATCCAATTTGAACTTTGGGGCACAGTTGATCTGAACTATGGGGTTGGATGCATTTATTTTGAATGGACAGTTTATGCCAGAAAGGGGGACTACTGCCCCCTTAATGGTTTTTTGGTCAATGTACCAAACATTGGTTTTGTTCTTTCTCCCTTTTATCTCTAAATTATTGTAAACTCTAATTTGATTATATTTTCCTGATCCATTGGGGAGATTTATCTCCCAAAGGATCACAGGGGGGTAATGTGTTAGTTAAAATCACCTGGGGTTCTATTTGGAAGGACTGAACCTCAATATAGTGTTTGACAAACTTCTGTGGACCTGTGGGGGTCCTTGAAACTACATTTCCTGTGGTCCAACAGGTTTCATGGGTTTCCGGTTTTGGATGACGTATTCAAGGTGAGGGACTGTTTGAAATTAGGGGGAAGTGACTTGGAACTTCCTCTTTAGTTACCTGAGCTCGAGGAGAGAGGAAGGTAAATGGCTGAGGTGAGGTTGGAATAGGTTTTTCTTACAGGCGCATGCTCAGTTTATCTCTAAAAGCATGGCTTTTATTAAAATACTATTCTCCCTTTTGATCTTGACCATCATCATTTTTAATCATAACAGCATATACACATACAAACACATATATTTGCATACATATAAGAATGTATGTTTTAATAGCTTCGACCTTTCACTTGAGCTCAAATTACTTATTTCTAATCTGGATAATTATATCATCTCCCATATTCAACATTTTCATGACCCAATTCATCTTCCCCCTCCTTCCCAAATGGCTTCCTTTTAAAATTTCAGTGAACCTTATACCTTTGAGAAATGTCTCTTTCCTCAATGTATCCTGTTACTGTTGGCAATTGAGGGTTAAAAAAAACACTATTTTCATCAAAGAAATTTATTTAATAATTTATAGTGGTTTCCAGTTATCTAGAAAATGTTTCATACTCTTTAGTCTAGAACTCAAGGACTTCAGTAATCCATTCTCTTCTTAGCTGTCAGTGCTTATAATCCAGGCTCCTCAGTCCAACTTTTCACACTCTTTAAGGCCAAATTCCTTAAAGTACCTTCCACTTAATGTTTATTTCTATCTCCCCACCTCTGTACATGCCTGTCTTCCCCCCTTCTCAACTACCTTCCTGCCCACTCTTCAAGGCCCTATTCATGTCCCAACTCTTCTAAGGGAGTCTTCTATGACTATTTCAAATCATATTGTATAGGTATACACTTCCTATCTGTACCATACACCCATCCAACCATCTGACCATTTCCCCATCCATCCATTCATTCAATAAACATGTCCTTTTATTATAACACTTAACTATATGCTTTCTTATTTTCCAATTATTTGATTTGCATATGCCTTGTGTCTTCAAGTAGGTTCTAGACTTCTTGAGGGAAGCGAGCATACCTTATACCTCTCTGCATCACATATACAATGCCTAGCTTGATAACATATATACTAATGACTCCAGTTTACAAAGAACAAAAATTACCAAGAGTGGATTTCTCAAAACTGCTTAAGTCATTCCAAACCCATAAGATTGCCTAGTCCAGATCTCCCTGTCTTTTGCTTAAGAATGGTAGGACAGATATGATCCAATCCTTTACTAAATCTAAGGTTAAACAGTATCTCTAGAATTCCTCAAATCTTCTAGTTTAGTTACACTGTCAAAAAGGGGATCCAAGGTTATCCTGGCATAAGCTGTTCTTAATGAAGCCATCCTGGCAGTTGGTGTTGGTCAAGTCCTTTTATAGATGTCAATGAAACAGAACTTTAATGGAATAATCTAGAATTTTATTAGGAATTGAGGCATAAGTATTATTTCAATTTTGTGGGTACTTTTGTGATCAAAGAAATTAAAGGATTTTGATACAATCACACAGTGACAGAGCCAGGACTTGACATCATGTTTTCTAGTTCCAAATTCAGTGCACTGCACCATGCTACTCCTCCATAAATAGTTGTCTTTTAATAAAGTGTTGTTGATTTATTGACAGTAAACTGAATCCTATATCAACTAGTTGGTACAGATTGTCCTTGAAAACCACCAGAGGCTCAAATTGCTTTAATTTACCAGTATGTTTGAAGCTTCCTTTTTCCTTCATTGTTACAAGTCTAACTCATTTGTTGCCCAGGGAAAACCCCAGAATGGGCTTGATAAATAGAATTTATTTTCTTTAAAGACTATAGAAGTCCCAACTGCAACAACAATATCCTAGAGCAATGTTTCTCAAATTAACATCAAAGTTCCATTTAACAAAGATTTAGTTTGTTCCTACTATGTGCAAGACACTCTCTTGGCTGCTGGGTTACAAAGACAAAAACAAACCTCAGCTCTAGCCCACAAGGATCTTATATTCTACTGAATTCATATATACATGGATAAATAAAAATAATTTGAGAAGACTGAGTAATTAATTCATGGAATCAGGAAAGGTTTCAAGTTAGGGGGCACTTGATCTGAGCCTTGAAATTAAGCCAAGTATTATAAAAGGGGAAGAGGAGAAAGGATTGTATTCTAGCCTTGAAACAGCCTATTCAAAGACTCAAGAACAGAATTCTAAGTTCATGGAATAACTAGTAGACCGATGTATTTGAAAATTTGGGCACAAAACAATCTGAAGGCTTGAAATATGTGGACATAGCCTATAAATGCTTGTCTATGGTCTCTGCATAAAAGAGCTAAAGGCTGTCCTTGTCAGACTGGCCTTTATCTGTTTATACAAATGATACATTCTTGACCATGTTACCTTGTGCATGTGAACAAAATGGAGGATACCCAATGAAATAGAGAGAAATTCTTTTCAATTTAACCTATATTCTGAACTGTAGAGGGTCCTTGGAGCCTGACTGGGAGAGGATGAGAGTAAAGACTAGGGAAGTCATGCCTATTACCTACTCCATGTTTGTTTTGCCTGAGAAGGGGGAAGAAGTACAATTTCCTCATGGTTTTTTCATTTCCTTCATCCCAATGGTATCCCTTCCATTTGCCAGGACCAGTGCTAAGCTTGGGAAGTAAGCTTCTAGGTAGGCAAGAATGAGGGTAAGGAAGATAAGAAAGAATTGTATTAGGGGGAGCATTTGAGAAGAATTATGTCCTGAAAATGAGAGGAATTGTTCTCCCTCCAACCTTTGGTAATGTAGCTCCAACCTTCACTAGATGTATGAAGCCTCAACATCAACTACTATTTTTAATTGCTCTAGCTATTGACTCATGCTACATTTTTGATAAATCAAAATTAGTGTGTTACCCCTTTTCCTCATTCATGTGCTCTGAAGAATAAGTCCAAACTTCCTCTTCATTTACTATAACTACTAGCTCATGTTTTTGCCTCCTCAAATATTAAATATCACAAGCTAAAATTGAGATCTTTATGGACAATCACTATTGACATCATGACAAAGAATAATTTTTTAAATCCAGGGCTTAGTCAGCCAGTAGTGATGCATATTCATGTATCATGGAATGAAAACTGAATATTGTACCCACCACTATAGGGTATTTTTTTATAATCTCCTGTTGAGTTCATAGTCCACTAAAATCAACACCTAGATCGTTTTTAGACAAAAAATATCTAACTTTATCTCCCTATGTTGTACTTTTGAAATCAAATTTTAAAACCAAAAGACTTCACATTTACCCTTAGTAAATAAATTTCATTGTCTTAGATTAATTACATTGTCCTCACCAGATTAGGTCTTTGCTATTCCCTTGTCATCCAGTACAGTTGTCTTCCAGATATGGTTTAACTCTCCCTCCTACCTCTATGTATTTGAGAAGGATGTCATCTGTGGCTTTATCCACGTCAAGAAAAAATGTTAAGAAAAAATGCATAGTGCCAGGCAGAAACTCTCTGAGGTTCCCCAGTGGACAACCAAGTTCACCTCAAATCATTAATGTTCAATTTGAAGGTCCTGTCCAATCCATCTAACTGTACTATGATCTATTTTAAATCTGCCTATCTATGGCAGAAAGAGTACTGGACCAAGGAGTCAGAACAATTAATTCAAATCCCACCCCAGATACTAGTCATGAAGCCTTGGGTAGAACATGTAACTTCTATGAACCTCAGTTTCCTCATCTGTAAGAGGGGTATAATAGTGCCTACATTATAGGACTGTTGTAAGTAGCAAATATGATAATACATGTATAAAGTTCTTTGTAAATCATTATTTATTATTAAATATTAGTTATTATTATCATCAATATTATCCTTCATGAAAACAAGATGAGATTCTTTATCAAATAATTTGCTACATTTACGTACATTATTTCAATAGGATTCACCAGATATATCACTTTAATAACCCTGCCAAAAAAGGAGAAATAAAATTAGTGTAATATGGCTTGTTGCCATTGAAATTGTGTTATCTCTGCTCACCATGTCACAGCCTAAATGTTTTCTATCTCTTTAACATTATGTTCTAGAATTTCACCTTATGTCGAAATCAAGTCCACCGTCCTAGAGAGTTTACATACATATACATATGGTTCTTTCTACAAATTACCACTGCATCTGAATCCCAAGAACACATAAAACACTTATTCCCTCTCAACCGCTGCTGGTTTCAATGGAAAAGGAACACTGAAATGTTCCTGCTCATTCTTCCTCTGAAATAAAAAAATATATAGGAAAATCCACTTGAAAGTAACTTGAAAACAGCATTGAATCTCAAACCTCAAAGGCCATCTAGCCTAGACCATACCTGGCCAATGTCCACCTCTAGTAATCCCAAGCAAATGGATACCCATTTTTTGATTAAAGATTTTTAAAAAAGAGAGAGAGAACTCACTACCTGAGTCTAAAAACAGTTCCCTTCAATTCTCAGAAAGCTCTAACTGGTAAGGAGCTTTTCCCTTTTTTTGAGGTAATGGCTGCCTCTCTGTAATATCCAGAAACAATTGAAAATTGCAGTCATCCCCTAAAACTGACTGGTTTTTTCTTGTTGAAGGTCCTGTGTAGTCTCATCTAGATAAAGTGTGTTATTTTTCAATCTCTCTCTTTAAAAAGGCTTCTTTACGATCATCCATCCTGTATTTATTATTCAACCAACCTGGGAATATGGAGCTTGAAAACTATATTCTCTATTTTTTTCTAACTGAAGCCCATTTATACTTGTTCACCTCAAAGCTATAGAAAATCCCTGATTCAGTTGCTATGCAAATCCCCCTACAAGGTAACCTCAAGTCCCCACTCCTATATTCCCGATACCTAGATGCAAAGAGAGAAAACCAAATGTCCTTGTGCTTGTATCATAGAGACATCTACTGGACCAAGCCTTTCACAACACATAGCATTAAGAAAAAAAAATTTCTGCACTTTGAATACAGAATAAAACTCAGATTCCTTCAAATTCTTTTGAGAGAAAAAATTAACATTTTTCACAGATATCTTTAGTTGGCAAATTCTCTTTTGATTCTTCTTGTAATCATTGCATAAATAGAAGTCTGACATTAAAAATACTTTGTAGCAATAACATCTAAACGAGCAAGATCATTATTGTTTCAGTGGTTGGCATTTCTGCAACCTAAAACCAAGGCATGCCTTT
Source organism: Gracilinanus agilis (assembly GCF_016433145.1). Taxonomy (NCBI): domain Eukaryota; kingdom Metazoa; phylum Chordata; class Mammalia; order Didelphimorphia; family Didelphidae; genus Gracilinanus; species Gracilinanus agilis. The sequence continues at coordinate 657,002,702 of NC_058131.1, read as the reverse complement.
TCAAGGAGCTGACTTTTACCCTCAATCCCAACTTTTTTTTACTTCTATGTATTTCTGTGAGAATAGACATTTCTAAACTTATTGTTGTTTAGTAATGCTCACTACTTAGTGATCCCTTTTGGGGTTTTCTTGGCATAGATACTGTAGTGGTTTGCTTTTACCTCCTCCAACCTATTTATAGATTAGGAAACTGAGGCAAATGAGGTTACGTGACTTACCCAGGGTCACACAGCTAGTACGTATCTGAGGCTAGATTTGAACTCAGGTCCTCTTATCTCCAGGACCAGCACTCTATCCACTGTGCTACCTAGATGCCTCTTTTTAATATTTAAAGGTGGTCAAGTAATTGAGTCCCAAGGTTCCAAACAGTCAAGTAGAAAAATTATAGTTGAAAGTTGACCTGAAATTTCTTGATTTTATTTTCTACATCCTTTTTGAAGTACTCTACTAAGTATAGTGTAGATAATTGATTGAGAAATGTGCTGTGATCATCAATTTCCTTTAGGAATAGCAGATCAAATCAAAAGTAGAACCACCCTCAAACAGGCTGGATGCCTGGGCAGATCTTACATGGTCTGGACACATCCAGAATGATTCAAACTCTCTATAGTTTTGTTAGCACAAAGTGTGCAATTGGAGGAACGCACCTTGGACAGCATGCTAGATATGAACTCAGACTCCTTCTACCTGTGCCTAGGTTCAAATGGAAGAGAATATTCACCTGGGGTTCAGGTTGATGCAGAAGAGTTCTTTGATTTTCCAACCAGCTCAAGTTCAGTGACTTGAATTTTGTCACAGGTGGGGTGGTTTGAGAACAAAAGAGTAAGTAAATCTCCAAGGAGCAGTGATGCTGTAGTGATCTGGGGCTCCTAAAAGTTTCTTTTTACATCTTTGTGGAGTGTGCTTCTGGCCACAGACCCCTGAGAGAGAGGTGGTAGGAAATAGAGTCTGTATTTAAATATGAGCCTGCAGTTAGCTCTTGTAATCTTCTGAATCAAGAAAGAATCTGAATGATCATGACTTGTGTCGCGTATCCATCCTGGTCTCTTATCTGATTTTTATGTTCCAAATGCATTCTCGGCACTCCTGCTGGCAGAAACTGGCAGGGCAAGACAAAGGATCTCTACCGATACAGTAGAAGGGAAGTAACAGTGAAATAGAACAAGAAATCACTTCAAAGACAGAGCAAAGAAATCCCTGAAAATTGAAAAAGGCCCCAAATTCAACATTCTAATGTAGAAGAGGAAGGGAGTCTGAAAAAAAATCCTGACAAATCTGGCAATCAATCAATCAACAAAGATTTTTTAAGCATTTACTCTGTGCCAGGCATTATGCTAAGTGGTGGAATACAAAAGCAAAAATGAAATAGTCCCTCTTCAAGGAGCTTATATTGCTGCAGATGATTCTTTGTCCTCTTTAGACTACTGATAATGGGTGAACAGTTAAATCTCAGTGAGATGATCTTTTGAGAAGGTGTTGCTCCCTTTTCTGGAATGATTTGGGGAGCTCCAGGAAAACCACTCATCCAAATTTGCCTCCCTCACAGTCTTCCAGATTTCCTTACATTTACATCATTACAGATTCATTTCTTGGAAGTCTTAAAGGATTTTCTGACTTTAAAAGTACCCTATTAAAATGCAAAGACCCCTGGAAAGCTGAAGTCTTAAGCTGTTATCAGTTAACAGCTCACTGATGATTAGCAGACAGTTCACTAAGAAGAAGGCCTTTTAGGATGGAACATAAGATGAAGGTTGCATGATTTTCCATCAATCATATAATATCTCAGTGCAAGGAAGACATCTGTATGAAGTACTCCCGGAACTAAATGTCTTAAACATTTGATACAAATATTCTCCAAAGTCCCAGAGACCTCCTAATAGCTCATGATTCTTCAGGGTAAGTTAACCAAGAAGTTCATTGACCTTCTGGAAATGTTCATTGTTCCCTCAAATGACTACACATTACATTTTAACAGTTCTAGAGCTGACTGTAAAAGGTTTCTGTCTTAAGAGTCCAGCTGGTACCCAAAGGGGGATTGTGGAAATTGAATTAGCTGATTGGATTCTTGTCACATAACCAGAGGGCAGATGCATTTGCATTAATTGTACCTCCCTGATGTTACATGTCAGGAGATATCAATGTTCAAGGTCTATGCCTAAGTAGATTCCCTGTTCATTGATCTGCTGTGGTTTTGCAAATGACCTATCCACTAATACAATCTCAGTCATCATTAAAGGAGTCAGAAAATCAAATACCTGCTAACCACCAATTTTGCTTACATTGGATCGATTTTTTTTTACCTTAGAAACTCAGAGACCAGCACTTTCATTCAAAATGACAAAAGTTTCCACCTGCTAATCATCATATTGCTGCTGTAATAAAGTTTACCAGTGGATACCCAATATCCTCCCCCTACATTTAAATGGGAAGTAAAGTGACTGATGAAAGGTTGAATGCACAGCCCCTATTTTATATCTTATTTCAAAGGAACTCACTCTCAGCTGTTCTCTACTTTTCCTTGAGGAGTTGTTCATTAATAATGTTGATGTTGTTGTGCCAGTTCAGCCATTTAGTAGTGTCTGACTCTTCATGACCCCAAGGATAATCCATGAAGTTTTCTTGACAAGGATACTGGAGTGGTTGACAATTTCCTGATCCATTGGATTCAGTGGATCTTTCTGTCAGGCAATAAGAGGTTAAATGACTTGTCCAAGGTCACACAGCTAGGCTACATCTGAGGTCATATTTGTACTAATGTCTTCCTAATTCTAGGTCCAGGTCAGTATCCACTGTGCTACTTAGCTCCCTTCAAGGCATATAGGGATTCAGTGACTTGCCCAAGGTAACACACAGCTAGAAAGTGTCTTGGTCTGCATTTGAACTCAGGTCTTCCTGACTCTAAACCCAATATTCAACCACTGGAACACAACTGCCTTTTATTTAATAATATCCTAATGTTTAAAAAATAGTCACATTTTATAGCATTTTATAGTGAATAAGGATCTTTCCTCAAAAACAAAATCTCAAGATAGGTAATATAAGTAAGTTTATTCCCATTTCACAAGTGAGGGAACTGATTCTCAGTGAGGTTTTAAAATGCATAGCTTAAAATTTCAACTTCCCAGGGGTATTTATTTAATCCACCAACAGGCACTGTTACCTAGTTACTTGACTGATTTGAGGGATCAAGGGATCAGATACTAATAGGTCATAGCTATGTTAAATATACCACCTAGCACCAGAGGGGGCCCTGGAGGAAATGCCAAACTCTCTATAGTTGTCAGGGAACTGGTATACTTTATCACTTAGGGTTTTGTTTTGTTTTGTTTTGTTTGTTTTGTTTTTTAAAACCTTTACCTTCCCTCTTGGAGTCAATACTGTGTATTGGCTCCAAGGCAGAAGAGTGTAAGAGTAAGCAATGGGGGTCAAGTGACTTGCCCAGGGTCACACAGCTGGGAAGTGTTTGAGGTCAGATTTGAACCTAGGACCTCCCATCTCTAGGCCTGACTCTCAATCCACTGAGCTACCCAGCTGCCCCCTTTATCACCTAGTTTCACCCCTTTTGTGAGCAGCACAGCTTGAATCATTAGTCTAAGGGTATGATCAGTATAGATTTATCCAATTGGAATCTTGGCTTAATCCCCATCCACCACAAAAATTGCACTTACTTTTCTTGATACAGCATTTCAATGGACTCCAATCACATTAGTAAGGCATAATGCAGAAGATCACATAGGCATGGTTTCATTGTACAGTAGGGCCACCTTATCTGTAGTTTTGCTTTTCCATGGTCAGCTGGGAAGAGTCAAAGAGATCTGCCCTGAGCTGCAATCTGCCCCCAGCTATGGTCTCTTCTGCCTTCCTTTTACTTTTACTTTCACCTTTTTTTGGTGGTGGGGAGGCAATGGAACACACAGCTGAGAGGTAGGAGTAAGGAGAGAGAGCGCGCAAGCGCACACACACACACACACACACACACACACATACACACACTCACACATGGAGTTAGCAGGTATCCCTTTATATCTGTAGTTTCAGCCATCCACAGTAGGTCTTGGAACGTATCCCCACCATGGCTACAGTCTTACTGTATATAATTTGTCTTTACAGCCATAGAAGTACAAGGGATAAAATCAATATATATATTAAAATAAGTGTTGTACAAATTGTATCTAGCTCCTCCTAGACATATGTATCCCTTAACTAGTTTATAAACATACCCCAAGCCCAGAATTTTTAGAGTTGTGTGTACAAAACTGTACACAATTCAGGTTTCTAACTTTAGATCTCTCCATCAGCCTGTCCTGTTGAGAGCTAGCATACATTCCCAGTGCTGAAACTAAGAGCATCCACAAAACTGGAACAAATAAGCATCTCCTTGTTGCTTCCTTATTCATAATCTCCCACAATCGAGAGGGTCATTTCTAGTCTGTTGCAGGATTTGGGACTAGGGATATCTCTATGGTCTGCCCAAGACAACCTGAATTCAGAAACCAATCCCTCTTCTGACTGAACCCATCTGCCGAATGATCTGCTCCAGCTACATCTACTGTCTTTTCTGGCTCTGCACTCACATCATGAACCTACTTCTTCCCAGAGGCACAGTCCTGCTATCAGAGTCTCAATGCAGAAACCAGGGCTGCAAATACAAAAACAGGCTTTCCCCTCTTCAATGCCACCTTGGTCTCTTTTTCCTCACCTAAGTTACCACTGACTTGGCCTTACCTTACATTATTTCCATCAATTTTCCTCTTCCTTTTCCCCATGTCCTGACACACTACCCATCCCTTTTTCTTACCTTACACCCACTAGAGCAGGATGAAGAATTTTAATAGTAGATTCTTTAAGACTGGGAATCTTTAAGACACAACAGAATAAATCTTCAAAGATGATAATTTAAAACATTTTAACAGACTGTAAAGGTAACATTTGTATTAAAGGGTCTTTCCTCAAATCAAGCCCCAACAGTCTGCCTATTCATGAGGTTGACCTTCCTATATCTACTACTAACTTCACAGTGGGTTACCTCAAGCAAGGCATTCAATCTCTGGACCTCCACATGATCTCTAAAATCCCTTCCAGTTCTAAAAGAAAAACTGAAAAACTATAAGAAATTCCAAAAGTCAGAACAAGAGGTGGCAATTAGAAAGGAAGAATAAGTCTAAAAGATGTGAATCTAAATGGAAACTAAAGGAAAATGGACAAAGAATGGGTAATAATGAACAAAGAGGAGATGTACATCAAATCATTTTTAAAATTCAATCTAGGTTAAATGAGAAGGCATAATTTTAGATTATGTTTGGTAACTGATAAAATATATTAAAAGCTACTAGAGGAGTAGAATATCTGCAACCCTTTCTCCCCACCATCATCACCTCCATTCAAGGATCTCTGTTTTCTAGAGACCCTGAACACATGAGTTGCCATAAGCATAAATTCCCAGATAATTAATGGAATTTGGGCAATCAGGTAAAATGAGGTATAGTCTTCAGGCACAATTAATAGAGTTTATTAATAACCACTTGAAGTAGAAGGAATAAAAAGGAAATAGAATTATCTAACAAATTATCTAATCTAATTATCTAACAAAATTAAGACCATGTAAGCAAAAGTCTTCTGGCTTTCACTTCATGCCACCTCCACCAAACCAATCAGATCAAGAGGGAGAGAAGCAAGGCTACACAAAATTTATAAACTCCCTACATCAGCATGTAAAGGGAAAAGGAGAGTGGGGTTATAGGAATCATAGTTTTTAGGGTAATGGATTCTAATTACACAATATATATTGAGTTTGAAATGTGTATAGGACAACCAGATTGAGATGTCAATAGGCAATTGGTAATGCACGTCTAGAGTTCAGAAAGAGACTAGGATGAACAAATAGCTCTGGGAATTGTTTGTGGAGAGATGATGTCAGGAGCTAATGAAAAAACCAACCAGAAGGGCAGAGAAGGAGAAGAGTGGGAGCAGGACAGAGATTTGGAAGATGGCCACTGTTACAGAGAATGACAATGAAGATCTAGCAAAGGCAATTGCAGGGAAAAATCAGAAGAAAGAAATATCAGAAAACCTAGAAGGGAGAATATGCAAGAAAAGAGTATAGTTCAGGGGTCGGCAACCTTTTTGGCCATGAGAGCCATAAACGCCACATTTTTTAAAATGTAATTTCGTGAGAGCCGTACAGTGCTCACAGTGCACGTTCCTGTAACAGTGCCTGAAAAAAAATTGATTTTATGGCTCCTGCAGAAAGAGCCATATCTGGCCCTCAAAAGAGCCAGATATGGCTCAAGAGCCATACGTTGCCGACCCCTAGTATAGTTGAACTGTCCAAAATTTCAGAAAAGTTTAAAAGAATGGAGATTGAGAAAGGCACTTACGTTAGCAATTAAGAAATAATTAGTAGAGGGACTTCCTGGTTAAGATGGCGGCACAGTAAAAAGCAGCTCTTAACCTCTCCTAATCGAAACATACAAGACTCCTCAAGGGGACATAAAAACAAATCCAGACGAATGGAGGGACCCCACAACAGGGCGCAGTGTGGAAGGTACGTGGAATTGGGGTATTTCCATGCTATAAAGGGGTGGAACAGCTCTCACTAAATCGCGAGCTGAGCAACCCCACACACATACCCCACCACCTACAACGCCAAAGTCAGCTCAAGAGAAATAGTGCAAGTTTGGGGCACCCATTGAGTCATTGGCAGCTCCAGGGCCTGTTCCTGAGAGCAGCAAGACTTAGGACCCCAAAAGGCTTGGACACAGAGCGCAGGCACGAGCACAGGCGTGAGCACAGGCGGACACAGGTGCACGTGAGCAAAGGCTCTGAAACCCTGAGAGAGGAACCAGTGCAGACGGGTATCCCACTGTGGAAGCAGTGCCCTGAGACTTGTAAAGGAGCCTCCAGCAGAGGATCAAGTAAGAGGGTCCACCAGGGGGCTTGACCTTGAGAAAAACCAGACCTGAGTTAGCGTGAGGATAAACCTGAGAACAGACTGGTCTAACAATGACAACCCAGAATCAGGAAGGCCAAAAGAGAAAGATTAACAACAAGAAGAAGAAATCTTTAACACTCGACAACTTTTACACAGAGAAAATCCAGACAACCAAGCAATCAGAAGAGGAGAACAAACAAGCATACGGACCCTCCCAAAATAATGAATACTGGTCAAAAGCTCTTGAAGAGTTCAAATATGAGATGAAGAAAAAGTTGGAAAAGATTTGGCTAGAGAAATGGGAAATAGCTCAAAAGGAAATCAGGGAAGAAAATAACAGTTTAAAAGGCAGAATTTTGCAATTGGAAAGTGAGGCTCAGAAATGAAATGAACTGATAAGCAAATTGAACACCAGAAATGACCAGATTGAAAAGGAAAATCAAAAGATCATAGCCTAAAACCAAAAGATTATAGCCAAAAACCAGTCCCTAAAGGCTAGAATTGAGCAATTAGAAGCTAATGATCTCTCAAGATGACAAAAACAAATAAAACAAAGTCAAAGGACTGCTAAAATAGAAGGAAACATGAAATATCTCAATGAGAAAGTGACAGACCAAGAAAACTGGTCTAGAAGAGACAATTTGAGAATCATTGGTCTTCCAGAAAAACCAGAAATTAATAGAAACTTGGACTCCATACTAAAAGAAATTATTCAGCAAAATTGTCCTGAAGTTCTACAACAAGAGGGCAATATAGACATTGAAAGGATCCATAGATCACCCTCTACACTAGACCCAGAAAGGGCAACGCCAAGGAATATAATAGCCAAATTCAAGAGCTTTCAAATAAAAGAAAAAACCTTACAAGAAGCCAGAAAGAGATAATTCAAATATCAATGAGCACCAATCAGGATCACACAGGATCTGGCAGCCTCCACGCTAAAAGACCTCAAGGCTTGGAATATGATATTCAGAAAGGCAAGAGAGCTGGGCCTTCAGCCACGGATCAACTACCCATCGAAACTGACTATATACTTCCAGGGGAAAGTATGGGCATTCAACAAAATTGAAGATTTCCAAGTATTTGCACAGAAAAGACCAGGACTAAATGAAAAGTTTGATATCCAACTTCAAAAATCAAGAGAAACATGAAAAGGTAAATAAGAAACAGAGAGGAAAGAAAGAAAACTCATAATTTTTAAATTTGCCTTTTTAAGGGCCTCAGTAAGATCTGATTATCTGTATTCCTATGTGGAGAAATGCTATGTATAATTCTCTGTAGTGAACTCTATTCACTATTATAGTATTCACTATTATAGCAATCAGAAGAATAATTCATAGGGAGAGGGTAGAATACTAAATGGTCTAAGATGACAAGGGGGGTGGGAAAGAGGGGGGTGAATAGTAGGGGACACCAAGAGAAACTTGAGTGAATAAGAAAAATAGGATATTCTATTACACACAAAGAGGGCATGGGAAGGGGAGGGGACAAATACTATTATAAGAAGGAGAGGAAGAGAGCATTAAGAGGTAATATTTAATCCTTACTCTCAGTGTAATCAAACTGGAGAGGGAAGAGTAGCTATATTATCCATTGGGATATAAAACTCTATCTAACCCTACTGACAAAGTCAGAAGGGATAAACCAAGGGGAGCAGGGGAGTGGGGAGGTCAAAAAAGGGAGGGGAGAAGAAAGGGAGGGAATTTATTAGGCCTTTAAAAATAAAAAGAGGGGAATAATAAGGGAGGGGGTAGAAAGGGAAGTTAATCAAGGGAGGGGATGAGGGATACCAGCTTAAAGCAAATCCCTGGTTTAAAAGGAAATAGTTGAAGAAGAAGGGGTAGGAATAGGGGAGGATACGAAAATGTCAGCAAATGCACAACTGATGATTATAACTCTAAATGTGAATGGGATGAACTCGCTCATAAAACAGAAGCAAATAGCAGAGTGGATCAGAAACCAAAACCCAACCATATGTTGTCTACAAGAAACACATATGAGGTGAGTGGACATACACAAGTTTAAGGTTAAGGGCTTGAGCAAAATCTTTTGGGCATCAAATGAGAAAAAGAAGACAGGAGTGGCTATTATGATTTCTGACAAAGCCAAAGTAAAAATAGATATGATTAAAAAAGACAGGGAAGGTCATTACATCCTGATTAAAGGCAGTATAAACAATGAGGAAATAACACTGCTCAATTTGTATGCACTAAGTGGCATAGCATCCAAATTCATAAAAGGAGAAACTGGCAGACCTCAAGAAGGAAATAGATAATAAAACCATAATAGTGGGAGATCTAAATATTCCTCTGTCAGATCTAGATAAATCAAACCGAAAAATAAATAAGAAAGAGGTAAGAGAGGTGAATGAAGTCCTAGAAAAATTAGATTTAATTGATATGTGGAGAAAAATAAATAGGGGCAAAAAGGAATACACCTTCTTTTCAGCTGCACATGGTACATTCACAAAGATTGACCATGTAATAGGGCATAGAAATATTGCAAACAAATGCAAAAGAGCAGAAATAATAAATGTAACCTTCTCAGATCATAATGCAATAAAAATAATAATTAGTAATGGCACTTGGACAGGCAAATCAAAAACTAATTGGAAATTAAATAATATGATTCTCCAAAACCAACTAATCAAAGAAGAAATCATAGAAACAATCAACAATTTCATTGAAGAGAATGACAATGATGAGACATCCTACCAAACTCTGTGGAATGCAGCCAAGGCAGTACTCAGGGGGAAATTCATATCCTTGAGTGCATATATTAACAAATTAAGGAGAGCAGAGATTAATGAATGGGGCATGCAACTCAAAAAATTAGAAAGTGAGCAAATTAAAAATCCCCAGATGAAAACTAAATTAGAAATACTAAAAACCAAGGGAGAAATTAATAAAATTGAAAGTAAAAGAACTATTGAATTAATAAATAAGACTAGAAGCTGGTATTTTGAAAAAAAACAGATAAAATAGACAAAGTACTGGTCAATCTAATAAAAAAAGGAAAGAAGAAAACCAAATTCACAGTATCAAAGATGAAAAGGGAGACCTCACCTCTAATGAAGGGGAAATTAAGGCAATTATTAAAAACTATTTGGCCCAATTATATGGCAACAAATATAACAATTTAGGAGATGTGGATGAATATTTAAAAAAATATAAATTGCCTAGATAACAGCAGAAGAAATAGAATACCTAAATAATCCCATATCAGAAAAAGAAATTGAACAAGCCATCAAAGAACTCCCTAAGAAAAAATCGCCAGTGCCTGATGGATTCACAAGTAAATTCTATCAGACATTCAAAGAGCAACTAATCCCAATACAAATTATTTGATATGATAAGCAAAGAAGGAGTCCTACCAAATTCCTTTTATGACACAAATATGGTACTGATTCCAAAGCAAGGGAGATCAAAAACAGAGAAAGAAAACTACAGACCAATCTCCCTAATGAACATAGACGCAAAAATCTTAAATAGAATATTAGCAAAGAGACTCCAGCAAGTAATTAAGATCATCCACCATGATCAGGTGGGATTTATAGCAGGAATGCAAGGATGGTTCAACATTGGGAAAACCCTCCACTATTGACCATATCAATAAGCTAACAAACAAAAATCACATGATTATCTCAACAGATGCTGAAAAAGTCTTTGACAAAATACACACCCATTCCTATTGAAAACACTAGAAAGTATAGGAATAGAAGGACCTTTCCTAAAAATAATAAACAGTATATATCTAAAACCATCAACAAGCATCATATGCAATGGGGATAAATTAGAAGCCTTTCCAATAAGATCAGGCGTGAAACAAGGATGCCCATTATCTCCTCTATTATTTAACATTGTACTAGAAACACTAGCAGTAGCAATTAGAGAAGAAAAAGAAATTGAAGGTATCAAAATAGGCAATGAGGAGACTAAGCTATCACTCTTTGCAGACGATATGATGGTATACTTAAAAAATCCTAGAGAATCAACTAAGAAGCTTGTAGAAATAATCAACAACTTCAGCAAAGTTGCAGGATACAAAATAAATGCACATAAATCATCAGCATTTCTATACATTTCCAACACATTAGAGCAGCAAGAGGTAGAAAGAAAAACACCATTTAAAATCACCCTAGACAATATAAAATACTTGGGAATCTATCTACCAAAACAAACACAGCACTTATATGAAAACAACTACAAAACACTTTCCAAACAAATAAAACTGGATCTAAACAATTGGAAAGCCATTGATTGCTCATGGCTAGGACAAGCTAACATAATAAAAATGACCATTCTACCCAAATTAATTTACCTATTTAGCACCATGCCTATCAAACTACCAAAAAACTTCTTTACTGAATTAGAAAAAAACTATAACAAATTTCATTTGGAATAACAAAAGATCAAGAATATCAAGGGAAATAATGAAAAAAAAATGTGAAGGAAGGGGGCCTAACAGTACCAGATATTAAACTATACTATAAAGCAGCAGTCATCAAAACAATATGGTACTTGCTAAGAGACAGAAGGGAGGATCAGTGGAATAGACTTGGGGTAAATGACATCAGCAAGACAGTGTACGATAAACCCAAAGAGCCCAACTTTTGGGACATGAATCCACTATTTGACAAAAACTGCTGGGAAATTTGGAAAACAATATGGGAGAGATTAGCTTTAGATCAACATCTCACACCCTACACCAAGATAAATTCAGAATATGTGAATGACTTGAATATAAAGATGGAAACTATAAATAAGTTAAGTGAACACAAAATAGTATACCTGTAAGATCTCTGGGAAAGGAAAGACTTTAAAACCAAGCAAGAGTTAGAGAAAATTACAAAATGTAAATTAAATGGTTTTGATTATATTAAACTAAAAAGCTTTTGTACAAACAAAAACAATGCAGTCAAAGTCAGAAGGGAAACAACAAATTGGGAAAAAATCTTTATAACAAAAAACTCTGACAGGGGTCTAATTACTCAAATATACAAGGAGTTAAATCAATTGTATAAAAAAATCAAGCCATTCCCCAATTGATAAATGGGCAAG
>NC_058131.1:656953738-656985761 GCF_016433145.1 Gracilinanus agilis | reverse complement strand
GTCTTAAAGGATAAGCTTTATATATTTTATTGTGAAGAATTGTTGTCTTATATATATGTATATGTATATATATATATATTATATTAGTCTATGTTTTAGCCTCTTTTATCAGAAGGGTCTAGAATTCTTGAGGATAATTTAGACCAGAAGGGTTTTTTTTAATATCAGGTTTTTATATGGAAGCAGTAACAGAATTTGTTGAGAAACCCTTAGCCAAGGTTTAAAAGTTGGAACAAGTATATGATTTTTTGAACATCATTGTTTATTGTTTTAAAATGTGTTATTAGAAATATGGTACTCTATTTGAATGTGCATTGTGAATCTGCTATTTTGTAAAACCCACTTTCTCTCACAGAAAACCTCATTTTTGTATAACAAAACCCTTCTAGTTCTAAGCTGTATATATATTTTTGATTTTTTAAAATTTTTTTTATAGAGCAATTGATTTTTCCTTTTTCCCATCTTGTACTGGAAGTACATATATAATCATTATTTATCCTTTTTTTTTGACTCTACAGCGAAATAAGCTCAATGCAAATACCTGAGCCTGAGCCTGAGACTATGGGATTGTGATTTAATGCCTCTCTGATTCCAGGAGAAGTGCCGAGCCACATGGTCAGAGACTTGACTAAAAGAATCTGCATGAATTGCAGGAATTCTATGCCAATACTTTAGGGCTTGGAAATTGGGGTTTGAGTCCTGGAGTCCCAGTCTTTTCTAAAACTTTAGAGGACGTGGGTCCCCTCAACTTAAATTCCTAGTGAAGCACCTAAGATTGGCTATCATTTAATGGCTCATTCCCTGAGAAGGTACAGGGAAAAATCAGATCAAAGAAAGGCATTTCCCTTATTCTTCTATATATAGAGAGTAAATGGCAATTTTTCTGTAGTCCTGGCCCTAAATGGGTTATAGCATACTGCTTAAATCGCTTTCATTGGGCCTTGAATCAAAGGCCTGTTTATTTCCCCTACATTTTTTGCACATTTTACATTTCATTCACAAGTTAATTTTTTCTCTTTTTTTTTGAATTTTATTCTTTTTATTTTTGTATTATTTCTTTTGCCAATTGATTTCATGCACCCCCATGACTCACTTAGCCATGCATCCTTGGCTGACCTTTTCAGGGGAGTTATGTGTCATTTAAAATTTTCCTCAGGGGGGTGTGTGTTAAGTTTTTATAATCATAATGTCTGAACTATAATCTATATTGCAAGTCAATTTTTACTCCTTTAGAAGTAAACTCAGGGGGGTAATATTAATTCTCAGAAGAAAATGTATGTTTTGTAATCTATAATGTAAAGTTTAAATTCTTTGAGAGTAATTTCAGGATAAGGATTTTGCCATCTCCCCAGAATCCAGATGACGAACTTGTTTGGTGGAGGCACCAAGAGATGCCTGAAGAGCCTTCACTGGATCATGAAGACCCAAATTTGAACTTTGGGGCACAGTTGATCTAAACTATGGGGGTTGAATGAATTGAATGCATTTATTTTGAATGGACACTCTTATGCCAGTGGGGTACTGCCCCAAAATTGGCTTTTGTCAACGCAGCTAGCTTTTGTCCTCTTTTCTTTTGGTTTAAGATCCACTGAAAAAGACCAGTCTTTTTCAACGGATCTTAGGGGGGTTATGTGTCATTTAAAATCTCTTGGGATACTTGGAACTACATTTCCCTTGATCCCTAATGGGTTTCCGGTTTTGGATGACGTATTCAAGGTGAGGGACTGTTTGAAATTAGGGGGAAGTGACTTGGAACTTCCTCTTTAGTTACCTGAGCTCAAGGAGAGAGGAAGGTAAATGGCTGAGGTGAGGTTGGAATAGGTTTTTCTTACAGGCACGTGGTCAGTTTATCTCTAACAGCATGGCTTTTATTAAAATACTATTCTCCCTTTTGATCTCGGCCCTCATCATTTTTAATCATAACATTTATCAACATAGTATCTCATCTGAAATAGATATCTTCAGCCCACAACTTCCTCAATTGTAGGCAGATACACACAATCATGAAATATAAATATATAGAGATCTTTTTTTTCTCATTCTTCTAATTGTGATTTTCCTTTAGAATCTCAGGTTACTAAATGGCTTTAAGGAAGTAGTATTATAAAACATATTTCAAATACATATTTTCTTGTTTTTGAAGATGAATGTTATACTCTTTAAATATATGGGCTTGACAATAAGAGTGGTCTAATTATTCACTTTATTTGACCTGCCAAATAATAGAGAGGCAAACCTAGCTTAAAGGCATGAGTGCTAGGTTTGAAGTCAGGAATATCAGGGTTCAAATCCAAACTCAGATACTTAATATCAGGGGCAAGTTCCTCAACTTTAATTATTTAATACAATTAATCTACAAAATTATAGATTGAACTATGATCTCATAGAGAGAGTAAGGAATCATAAGGAATAGTAAATTTTCTATGCAAAACATAAAGAGATATAGGAAAGAATCTCACAGCATAAGACGGCATGAATGAATTCTGTTGTGTAATTAAGTAGAAAGAGTACCTATCCTATCAAAATCATTACTAAATTAATTACTAAATTAACATTTAAGCCAATGATATTTGATAAGAAATACTCCACAAAAGTCCTTTTCTAATGCTTCATGAGGGTCTAGATGTGACTAATTTCTCAAAGTCTATGCAAGGAGAGTACAAGTTCTGGAAAATCCTTCTAGTATGCACCTTGCTGAAAGAACTGATAAATAGATGTAAGAAAGACATAGTTTTATATATACATATGTCCTTTTGTCACATGATGCCTTCTCTAATGTAGTGAGAGAATTACCTGGGAATTTTAAAGTAACAAACAAATACATAAATGGATTTAAAAAAAATTTTTGCAACTCTGAATTTTTATGTTTTAGAAAATTTTTCCATGGCGACATGATTCATGTTCTTACTCTCCCCTTAACAACACCCCCTACCCCCTGGAGCCGACGCACATTTCCACTAGTTTTAACACGTGTCATCGATAAAGACCTATTTCCATATTACTGATAGTTGCACTGGGGTGGTCTACATCTACATCTACATCCCCAATCATGTCTGCATCAACCCATGTGTTCAAGCAGTTGTTTTTCTTCTGTGTTTCCACTCCTGTAGTTGTTCCTCTGAATGTGGATAGCATTATTTTCCTTAAATCCCTCAGAATTGTCCTGGATCATTGCAGAAGTCCATTACTTTTGATTTTACCACAGTGTATCAGTCTCCGTGTACAATGTTCTTCTGGCTCTTCTCCTTTCACTCTGCATCAATTCCTGGAGGTCATTCCAGTTCACATGGAATTCCTCCAGTTCATTATTACTTTGAGCACAATAGTATTCCATCACCAGGATATACAATAATTTGTTCAGCGATTCCACAATTAAAGGTCATACTCTCGTTTTCCAGTTTTTTGCAACCACAAAGAGTGTGGCTATAAAGATTTTTGCACAAGTCTTTTTACATCTGATCTCTTTGGGTTACAAACCCAGCAATGGTATGGCTGGATCAAATGGCAGGCAGTCTTTTAGAACTCTTTGAGCATAGTTCCAAATTGCTATCCAAAATGGTTGGATCAGTTCACAACTCCACCAGCAATGCATTAATGTCCCATTTTTGCCACATCCCCTCCAACATTTATTACCTCCCCTGCTGTCATTTTAGCCAATCTGCTAGGTGTGAGGTGGTACCTCAGAGTTGTTTTGATTTGCATTTCTCTAATTATTAGAGATTTAGAGCACTTTCTCATGTGCTTATTGATAGTTTTGATTTCTTTATCTGAAAATTGCCTATTCATGTCCCTTGTCCATTTATCAGTTGGGAAATGGCTTGATTTTTTTATACAATTGATTTAGCTCCTTTTATATTTGAGTATTTAGACCTTTATCAAGGTTTTTGTTATGAAGATTTTTTCCCAGTTTGTTGTTTCCCTTCTGATTTTGGTTGCATTGTTTTTGTTTGTACTAAAACTTTTTAATTTAATGTAACCAAAATTATTTATTTTACATTTTGTAATTTTTCTAACTCTAGCTTGGTTTTAAAATCTTTCCATTCACAGAGATCTGACAAGTATACTACTCTGTGTTTGCCTAATTTACTTATAGTTTCCTTCTTTATATTCAAGTCATTCACCCATTCTGAATTTATCTTGGTGTAGGGTGTGAGATGTTGATCTAAACCTCATCTTTCCCATACAGTTTTTCAATTTTCCCAGCACTTTTTGTCACATAGTGGGTTTTTGTCCCAAAAGTTGGGCTCTTTGGATTTATCATACACTGTTTTGCTGACGTCGCTTACCTGAAGTCTATTCCACTGATCCTCCCTTCTGTCTCTTAGCCAGTACCATATTATTTTGATGACTGCTGCTTTATAGTATAGCTTAATATCTGGTACTGCTAGGCCACCTTCCTGCACGTTTTGTTTTTTCATTATTTCCCTTGATATTCTTGATCTTTTGTTCTTCCAAATGAACTTTGTTATAATTTTTTTTTCTAATTCAGTAAAAAAGTTTCTTGGAAGTTTGATAAATATGGCATTAAATAAGTAAATTAATTTGGGTAGAATGGTCATTTTTATTATGTTAGCTTGTCCTACCCTTGAGCAAGCAATGTTTTTCCAATTGTTTACATCTAATTTTAATTGTTTGGAAAGTGTTTCATAGTTGTGTTTGTGTAATTCCTATGTAGATAGATTCCAAAGTATTTTATATGGTCCAGGGTAATTTTAAATGGTATTTCTCTTTCTAACTCTTGCTGCTGAGACATGTTGAAAATGTATAGAAATGCTGATGATTTATGAGAATTTATTTTGTATCCTGCAACTTTGCTAAAGTTGTTGATTATTTCTACAAGCTTTTTAGTTGATTCTCTAGGATTTTTTAAGTAGACCATCATATCATCTGCAAAGAATGATAGCCTAGTCTCCTCATTGCCTATTTTAATACCTTCAATTTCTTTTTCTTCTCTAATTGCTACTGCTAGTGTTTCTAATACATTGTTAAATAACAGAGGTGATAATAGGCATCCTTGTTTCATGCCTGATCTTATTGGGAAGGCTTCTAATTTATCCCCATTGCATATGATGCTTGTTGATGGTTTTAGATATATACTGTTTATTATTTTTAGGAAAGGTCCTTCTATTCCTATACTTTCTAGTGTTTTCAATAGGAATGGGTGTGTATTTTGTCAAAGACTTTTTCAGCATCTGATGAGATAATCATGTGATTTTTGTTTGTTAGCTTATTGATATGGTCAATAGTGGACGGTTTTCCCAATGTTGAACCATCCTTACATTCCTGGTATAAATCCCACCTGATCATGGTGGATAACCCTTATGATTATTTGCTGGAGTCTTTTTGTTAGTACTATATTTAAAGATTTTTGCATCTATGTTCATTACAGAGATTGGTCTACAGTTTTCTTTCTCTGTTTTTGGTTTGCCTGGCTTTGCAATCAGTACCATATTAGTGTCATAAAAAGAATTTGGTGGAATTCCTTCTTTGCTTATTGTGTCAAATAATTTGTATAGTATTGGGATTAGTTGTTATTTGAATGTTTGAGAGAATTCACTTGTGAATCCATCAGGCCCTGGCAATTTTTTCTTAGGGAGTTCTTTGATGGCTTGTTCAATTTCTTTTTCTGATATGGGATTATCAAAGTATTCTATTTCTTCTGCTGTTAATCTTGGCAATTTATATTTTTGAAAATATTCATCCATATCACCTAGATTGCCAAATTTATTGCCATATAATTGGGCAAAATAGTTTTTAATGATTGTCTTAATTTATTCTTCATTAGAGGCGAGGTCTCCCTTTTCATCTTTAATACTGTTAATTTGGTTTTCTTCTTTCCTTTATTTTTATTAGATTTACCAGTACTTTATTTATTTTGTCTGTTTTTTCAAAGTACCAGCTTCTAGTCTAATTATTAATTCAATAGTTCTTTTACTTTTGATTTTATTAATTTCTCCTTTGATTTTTAGTATTTCTAATTTAATTTTCATCTGGAGATTTTTAATTTGTTTGCTTTCTAGTTTTTCAAGTTGCATGCCCAATTTATTGACCTCTTCCATCCCTAATTTGTTACTATATGCATTCAATGTTATAAATTTCCCCCCTTAATACTGCTTTGGCTGCATCCCATAGGTTTTGGTAAGAAGTCTCATTGTTGTCATTCTCTTCAATGAAATTATTAATTGTTTCTATGATTTGTTCTTTAGCTGATTTTGGAGAATCATATTATTTAAGTTCCAGTTAGTTTTTGGTTTGCCTCTCCCTGTATCCTTGCTAATAACTATTTTTATTGCATTATAATCTGACATTGTTGCATTTATTATTTCTGCTTTTTTGCATTTGTTTACCATGTTTCTTTGCCCTAGTACATAGTCAATCTTTGTGAATGTTCCATGTACTGCTGAAAAGAAGGTGTATTCCTTTTTGTCCCTATTTATTTTTCTCCATACATCTATTAACTCTAATTTTTCTAGGATTTCATTTACCTCTCTTATCTCTTTTCTATTTATTTTTTGGTTTGATTTATATAGATCTGCTAGGGGAAGATTCAGGTTTCCTACTAGTATAGTTTTATTATCTATTTCCTCCTTGAGCTCTACCAGTTTGTCCTTTAGAAATTTAGATCCTATACCTTTTGGTGCTTACATGTTGAGTACTGCTATTTCTTCATTGTTTATACTGCCTTTTATCAGGATGTAATTACCTTCCCTATCTCTTTTAACCAGATCTATTTTTACTTTGGCTCTGTCAGAAATCATGATTGTAACTCCTGCCTTGTTTTTCTCCAGTTAAAGCCCACTAGATTTTGCTCCAGCATTTTATTTTTACTCTATGTATGTCTACCTGTCTCATGTGTGTTTCTTGTAGACAACAAATGGTAGGATTTTGGTTTCTAATCTCCTTTGCTATTTGCTTCAGTTTTATGGACGACTCCATCCCATTCACATTCAGAGTTATAATCAACTGTGTATTCCCAGACATTTTGATTCCCTCCCCTTGTCCCGCCCTTTCTTCTTTCACTATTTCCTTCTATACCAGTGTTTTGTTTTTAATCAGTTCCTATAATCCCCTCCCTTGTTGTACTTCCCATTCTCCCCACTCCCTTCTTATTCCCCTCTTATAGTTCTTTAAGGGTCTTTTTAAGCTATGCCCCTCCACCCTCTCCCCCTCGAGTATTGCTTCCCTCCCCACCAGTCCATTTGTTACCTTTCTACTTTTCTATAGGGCATGAATCAATTCTTTGCCCCAATAGATGTGATTGTTCTTCCTTCTTTAAGTTAATTTCACTATACTTAAGAATTAAGTATTTCCTTTCTCCAACCTCTTTACCCTTCTATTGTATTGGTCTTCTTACCTGTTTGCCCCATGCACTTCTTTATGAAATATAAATTACTCCATTTTGTCTATTTTCCCATTTCTCTTAATATTATCTCCTTCTTTACCTCTAGTTTTATATATATATTTTACATACCTATGTAAAATATATATATATATATATATACACATATATACTTATATTTTGACATTTCATTCTATACAGTTTATCCCTGTTCCCTCTAAGTATTCTTCTTCTAGCTACCCTGTTGATAATAACAGTTTTTAAGAGTTACCAATATCTTCTTTTCTTATAGGGGTATGTCAATTTAACTTATTGGGTCCCTTAATGAAAAGGTTTTTTGGCGTTGTTTGTTTTCCCCACTCTCTTAATTACCTCATGGTGATTCTCTTGAGTTTTGTGTTTGGACAGAAAACTCTCTATTTAAATCTGGTTTTTTTCTTTATGAATGCTTGGAAGTTTTCAATTTTATTGAATGGCCATACTTTCCCCTGCAAGAATATATAGTCAGTTTTACTGGATAGTTAATTCCTGGTTGTAGACCCAGCTCTCTTGCTTTCCAGAATATTGTATTCCATGCCTTCCTGTCCTTCAATGTAGATGCAGCCAGATCCTGTGTTATCCTAACTGTGGTTCCCTAGTATCTGAATGACTTCTTCTTAGCAGCTTGTAATATTTTTTCCATCGTCTGTTAGTTTTTGAATTTGGCTATAATATTCCTGAAAGTTGTCAGTTGTGGATTAAATGTAGGAGGTGATCTGTGGATTC
Source organism: Gracilinanus agilis (assembly GCF_016433145.1). Classification (NCBI taxonomy): domain Eukaryota; kingdom Metazoa; phylum Chordata; class Mammalia; order Didelphimorphia; family Didelphidae; genus Gracilinanus; species Gracilinanus agilis. The sequence goes on along the minus strand of NC_058131.1, from coordinate 656,977,657 downwards.
TTTCAATTTCCACTTTTCCCCCTTGTTCGAGAATGTCAGGACAGTTTTCTTGTATAATTTCCTGTAGGATGATGTCCAGCCTTTTCCTTTTGTCATGATGTTTTGGTAGACCAATAATTCTTAAATCGTTTCTTCTAGATCTGTCTACCATATCTGTGGTTGTGTCAATAAGGTGTTTCATATTCTCCTCAAATTTTTCATTTTTTGGATTTTGTTCTACATATTATTGCTGCCTTATGAAGTCATTTGCTTCTAGTTGTTGAGTTTTGTTTTTTTAAAGACTGAATTTCATCCCTGGCTTTTTGGTCATGTTTCTCCTTCTGGTCTGATTTTCTTTGTAGATCATCTTTCACCTTCTTTGCTTCATTTTTCAGTTGGTCAATTTGTGCTTTCAAGACATTATTTTCCTGTTTTAGATCATGTATTTCCTTTTCCCAATTGTCTTTAGCCTCTGTTGATTTTTTTCTGAGTTCTTGAGTTAATTGAATTTTAAGTTCTTCCAAAGCCTCTCTGTCCATGTCACTGAATTTTCTCTGCTTTTTCTTGGTGTACCTTTACCTTCTTCTGATCCATTTGCTCTTTGTTCAATTTCTGGATAGAAGCTGTCGATTGTGGTTTCTTTTTTCTTTTTCTGTTGTTTACTCATATTCTTTCCTTCTTTCTCCCCTGAAACTGGCTTTAATCTTGGTCCTCTGATCATTTTTTTTTAATCTGTGGGTTTGGGCTATTCAGTCCTGGGATGGTTTCTTCTCTGTTTTATTGATTAATTAGGTTAGTGGGACTTGAGGCCAGATTTTCCCCAGCTGATGGTAAAAGTTAAAGAAGTGAATTCTCCTAATTTCACTGTAGTCTGTGGGGGAGGGGTATTGGAGCTTCCCTGCCCTCTGAAGACTTCTTGTCTGATATATTGATAGGATTAAGCCAGGTGGGGTTGATCTGCATAGCTCCAAGTTCCCTACAGTCAAAAGCTAGAGAAAAGGGGGATGGCAGCATAAGATGGGGCTTATGTTCACCCTCTCTGGGTTTCTCCCCCAGCAGCCTCCCTGCTGTTCATGATCAGAGCCTTGAGTTTGGTGCAGCTGTGCCAGCGAGGCACTCCCTGGGACTAGTACCCCAGCCCACCCAGAGATTACAGGATCCGCTGGAGACTCAGCACATTAGGTGGAGGAGGGGATCTGGGATCTTCCTTCTTTCTTTCCCCTCCCACAGGACAGTTCCAAGAATTCAGGCTTTTTTTCCTCTTTTTTTCCATGTACCTTTTAAGTTGGGTTCAGCTGGAGGATCCCCCAACTCAGTTCTATTGTCAGATTTTGTTTCTGTTCCCTCGGAGCCCTTTGTCCTTGATTCGTGGTGAAGGGCTTTACAGAGGTCTGGAGCCTTACTGCTTCTATACCATCATCTTCCCAGAATTCCCCTGATCTCTTTTTTTTTAAGTATGCACCTGAAATGAAAAATATGTCTACTTACTGGATTCTAAAGAATACTATACTTTGAGCTAGAAGGGAATTTAAAGTCCATTTACTCCAACAATCCAAACCCAGAGAGGTTGAACAACTTGCCCAAGACTGTGCAGCTAGTAAGGGTCAGAGGCAGGATCTGAATCCAGGTGTACCTGGATCCAAGTCCAGAATTATGTCACATGTTTATCCCAAAGAACAGTCTAATTTCAGAGACACTAATTACCAAGAGATTGGTAATGGATTTTTTTTCAGCCACAGAATCTCATGAAAGTTGTTCCATTATTTGTCATGCTCAAATCTTTGTGACACCATTTGAGGTTTTCTTGGCAAAGATACTGGGGTGATTTTCCATGTTCTCTAGCTCATTTTGCAGATGACAAACTGAGGCAAATAGGGTTAAGTGACTTCCCCAGGGTCACATAGCTAGTAAATGTATAATATTAGATTCAAACTTAGAAAGATGAGTCTTCTTCACTCCAGTCCCAGCACTCTATCCACTGCATTGCCAAGCTGCCCACTTCATGAATACTGCTGACTAAAAATTGGAGGGCTCTTCAAATTAGTGTAGGAAATTCTAAAACTAATGAAACCATGAAGGCTTGAATTATTGAACTAAGGAACAGTCATTTCTTACTGACTATGAATTGGCTCACTTTGGAAGATGCATTAAGCTCTGTAATTCCATAGGTTTAGATTCATTCATCAGAACAAGAAGGAACTTTAAAGGGCATTAGCTCCAATCTTCTCAGCTACAGGTAGCATGAGTAACTTCATGATTAGGAAGTCAAGCCATCATTGAAGCTTGTATTTACAAATAATCCAAAAAGAAAATCCAGAAAGTGACGCTTCAATCTATCACTGTTAGCCGTTTGGAGGTTTATAGATTATAGAATCTCAGAGGTAGAAGGGACCTCAAATATAATCTAGTCCAACCCATATCTCAAGTATTAAACACCTTTATCATATCTGTAACAATATATGAGACAGCTTCCGTGTAAATACCTCAAGTGATGGGAAAACACACTTCCTCCAATAAAATAGTGCCTTCCAGTTGCATTTCTTCCACTCGTGATAAAAATTTCCCTTGCATTGAGCCATATTCTGCTTACCTACAATTTATAAGCAGTGGTCTTTAGTGTGCCCTCTGGGACTAAACAGAATAGATATTATTCTGCTTTTACATTGCAACCTTTCAGACACTTGAAGACAACTATCATATCCTTCCCACTCTCTGCCAAATCTTCTTTTCCCTAGGCTAAGCATCCCCTCATTCTTCAAACAATCTTTTGGCCTCTTTTTTGGTCCTCTCATTTTCCGAGTTTGAGAAGCAACATGGAAATTATGGAAGATTTGGAGTCAGGAAGAAACTGAGTTTGAATTTCACCCACTTTTCACAGCCAATAACAATAATATACTATAAATATATTTGTATAAATAAATTTTTCCCTTTTTTTTCATGTCCTTGGGATACAACCTAATAGTGGTATGGCTGGATCAAAAGAAATGCACAATTTGCTCTTTGGGAATAGTTCCTAATTGCTCTCCAGAATTTTTGGATCAGTTCACAACTACTCCCCCAACAATGCATTTACCCCCATGCTCTTCAACATTTATCATTTTTTCTCAAATTAGCCAATCTAATAGTTATGAGATTGTCAAAGTTGTTTTAATTAGCATTTCTCTATCTATAGTGATGTGATCTATCTGATTTTCCATCCTTCCATCAGGCAAAGTCCAGGTTGACTTATGAATTTTCTTGTGTGGGAATATAGTACCCCCAATAACAAGATTGTTGAAGGCGCAGAAATCCGTAAAGAGCTCTCCATTTTCGTTACAGGTGCCTACTCCATGCCTTCCCATGATGAATTCCTTTCCTCTGTTATCTTCTCCTACCTTTGCATTCAAGTCTCCCATGACGATCTTCAGGTCTCTTCTTGGTGCGCCATCAAGTAGTGCCTGTAGGGAGCTGTAAAACTCTTCTTTTTCCTCTTCCTCTGCCGCATTGGTGGGTGATCTTCCTCCCCTTTGAGTTGAACCTTGCTGACATAAGCCTTGACTAGATAGGTTCCCAACCTATCAGCGCCTTTTTTGCTTCAGGTGTCATGAGCAGCGCTACTCCCTGGGTGTGGGAATGGTCTGGGTCTTCATGGCCAGAGTAAATGATGGTTTTGCCTGATGTCAGTCTGGTCTGGCCGCTTCCATTCCATCTGGTCTCGCATAAACCGAGGACCCTGATGTCGTATCTTTTCATCTCATTTACTACCTGAACGAGTTTTCCTCCTTCGTATAAGGTTCTTACATTCCATGTCGCTATTCTGGTTTTTGCCTTGGTCGTCAGAAGATTTATCAGCGAGCTGGCTTCCCAGAGGCTTTCGCCAGCACGCGTCATGGACTCTGTTGGAGAGCAATCCTCCAGACTAGGCGATTGTTGGTTTTGTTGGTTTGGTGAGGTTGCAGTTTCTATAGCAAATGTGATTTTTTACGGGGTGGGGTTGCTAGCCCCAATACACTACGAAAACCGGAAGACAATGTAGCCAGATAAGCATTGAGCTGGAACCCTTCAGGGAGGAGGAAAGTCGGAAGACCAAAACAGACCTGGGGAAGATCTGCTGAAAATGAAACAAAAACAGTCCGAATGACATGGGCCCAGCTAGGGGAAGTTGCCCAGAACAGAGTCCAATGGCGTGAAATGGTTGCGGCCCTATGCTCCTCTGGGAGTCAACAGAAATAATAATAAAATAATAAATAAATATCTATAGTAATTTGGAGCATTTTTTTCATATGACTATAGACAGCATTGATTGCTTCATTTGGAAAATTGCCTATTTGTATCCTTTGAACATTTATCAGTTGGGGAATGACTTACATACTTATAAATTTTATTCAGGTCTCTACATATTGAGAAATGAGGCCTTTGTCAGAGATACTTGCTAAACAAAATTTTCCCAGTTTTTTGTTTCACTTCTAATTTTGATTGTGTAGATTGTGTTTATGCAAAAAAATTTAATTTAATATAACCAAAATTATTCATTTTATATCCCATAAAGTCCCCTATCTCTTATTTTGTCATAAATTCTTACCTTACTAATATATTTGACAAATAAACTATTTCATGTTCCCCTAATTTGCTAATGGTATCACCTTTATATCTAAAGTATATATCCATTTTGACTTTATTTTAGTCTACCATGTGAGATGTTGGCCTATACCTAGTCTCTGCCATACTGCTTTCCAGTTTTCCCAGCAGTTTTTGACAAATGCTGAGTTCTTGTCCCTCCAAAAAAAATCTTTGGGTTTTTTAAAAACTAAATTTGTATGGTCATTTGCTACAATTCATCGTGTTTGTAAATGGGTCCACTGATTCACCACTCTCTTAGCCAGAACCAGATTACTTTGATGATTACTGTTTTATAATAGAATTTGAGATCTGGTACAGCTAGGTCACCTTCCTTCCCATTTTTTTCATTAATTCTCTTGATATTCTTGACCTTTTGTTCTTCCAAGTGAATTTTATTATTTTTTTCTAGCTAAACAAAATAATTTTTGGTAGTTTGATTGATAAGTCACAGAATAAGTTAATTTAGGTAGCATTGTCATTTTATATATTGGGTAAGCCTACCCTTAAGCAATTAACCTTTTTTCCAAATGTGAGATTATAATTTATTTGTATGAAAAATGTTTTGTAATTGTGTTCTTACAGTTCCTGGGTTCATCTCAGCAGATAGACTCCCAAGTATTTTATATTGTCTGCAGTTATTTTAAATGGAATTTCTCTTTCTATATCTTGTTGCTGGACTTTATTGATAACATATTGGAATGCTGATGATTTGTATGGGCTTATTTTGAGTCCTAAAACTTTGCTAACATTGTTAATATTCTAATATCTTTGGCAAGAAAACCTCAAATGACTGAACTGAAAGTCACTTAACCTCTCTACTCTTTTGCTCCCTTACCTGTATAATTAGGGTAATAATATTTGCATTATTTATCTGCCCAGGAATCAAGAAGAAAAGATTATATAAATATGATATGTTGTAACTACAATATTTTATAATCTATACTGCCCATTTCTACCTCCAAAAAGGACATTTGGATCTTGTATCCTTAACAAATTCCAGTTAATTATGTGATCATAAAACTATGTTCTACTATGGAATATTCTTTGGAAAGTGTGCCTGTTCCCTTCTAATAGTTTCATTAAGCTTGTCTTCAATGAATATGACATTCCCATAAACATTTTATATAGATGAGAAAGTAGACATGAGTTTAAAGATATTAATATTATTTGCAATAAGGTCCAAGATTTTCTCACACTTTTAGTATATTCTCCTCCAGATATTATGAATTAATCCCTTAAATCCCTTCTCTACTTCTTTATCCATTGGAATAGATATTGATATTTAAGCTGTAATTATTTTCATGGAGATTGTGGTGGCAACAGTATCCAACTCCTTATTCCAAGCAAGTTGATATCATTTTCCTTAAAAGATATTAAGAAACAAGATGATCATAAAAAAAAAAAACCCTAGAAAGACCTATATGCAGTGATGCAAAGTAAAGTGAACAGCACAGAACTTACATATGTATACTTGGTCTAGGCTAGCTACTTAGCTACCATCTTTGTTTCTGTCAGTTCCATTTCCACATCAGGAAAATGACTTTAACATCTGGAATTTAACAGTCTTAATAATGAAAAGTGCTATAAATAATCTGCAAATTTTCCATACTTTGGCATATTATCCTCCTTATAATTTAATTCTTTAAAATTCATGAAATTTCTTTACTTGGGACTCTTACCATGCTGTTTTAAAACTGCCCTACACATTTTCCCATTACTTTCTAACTTGGAATTCCTTATACTCTTTCACCTTCCTTCTCCCTAAGATTTTACAGAGATGAGTTTATATTTTAAATTAATGATGGCCTTTGGTAGCCAACTCTCTTTGATGGGCAAGTAAGGCAATCATTTACAGGCAAAGACGTTTTTAGGGGTGTTCTTTTAGTCTGATTATAATTATCAGTTAATTTTTTATATAAAATTTTAATCAGTGCCAATGTCCATTTCCCACCTGGGGGCATCATTAATTTGTTTAGTTAAATAGGTCAAGGTGGAGTTTTCACTTTATAATATGTTTTCTTCATGTGTATTGTTTTTTATATCTTCTTATTCATATTTGATCTTTACTTTATCAAATCAGACTATACACAGACAGCTGATTCAGGAAAATTCCCACATCAGGAACAAGTAATTTCCTGTCAGTTAAAATCATTTCATTTTTGGTGATGTTCTTTGGGGATTGCAGTGTCTAACATCTTTTTTTTTCCTTGAAGAAAGTATTCATAGTATATAAGCATGAGGCTTCTTGTTTTTTGCATGCCTTTGACCTCTTAGGCTTACTTGATTCCTTATTCTTTAACCATATTTTCATTATTTTAATACAAGTTTAATTATGAATTGAAGTCACCAAGCATCAGAGTACTTATCAATTTAATTTGTATAGACAAAATTCTTCAAAGAATTTCTGTTTTTATCCTCTGGAATAAGTATTGATACTTAAGTTGTAATCATTTTCATGGGGATTGTGGTGGCAGGAGTACCCCAACTCCTTACTCCAAGCAAGTTGATATCATTTTTCTTAAAAGATATTAAGAAACAAGATGATCATTTAAAAAAAAACCTTGAAAGACCTATATGAAGTGATACAAAGTGAAGTGAGCAAAACCAAGAAAACCTTGTTCATAGAAGGAGCAGTAATGTATGATGATCAATTGTGAAGCACTTAACTATTATCAGCAGTTCAAGGATCCTAGACAATTCCATGGAACTCATGACAAAAACGAGGGTATCTATAGCCTGATGAAGTCTAGATGAAATTTTGAAGCATAGCATTTCCCCCTTCATTTCTTTCATGAGTTTTTTTTTTATATAAGCAATATGTGTCTTCTTTCACAAGATGACAAGCATGGAAATATCTATTACATGATTAACTCATGTATAACATATTATATTGCTTGCTGTCTCAGAAAGGAGGGAGAAGAGGAAGGTAAAAAGATAACATGGATCATAAAATATCAGAAAATGATTATTAAAACCAAATTTACATGTAATCTGGAAAAATATAATGAAAAGTATATTTAGACCATTAGTGAAACTTGAATGATTTGGAGGACTAAAGACTCAAATTCATTACATTACATCCTGATCTCCTCCCTACCAAAAAAAAAAAATCATGAACAGTTACAGGGAGCTATGATAATGCTCCCTGTATGATAAAGGTATGCCTTTAGAAAAAATAGACAAGTTGAGCGAGAGATTTTTGCCTCAGTTTAATTGACTCAAGATATATTTAATGTCTAGAACTTTGCTGAATATCCTTCTTGTTCCATGGCTAAGTATATCTCCTTTTGTTAATTGTTGAATTACCAATGACAGTCTCATTCTCTTTCAGTATCAAACATTAACTACCTGGGGTTTGACTTGAGATGTGCAACCTAGAAGTAATCTATTTGCAAATGCTTAACATAAGCAATGCAATATGAGAAGAGAAAACCTTCCATAAAATAATGATTCTTGTCACCATTGGACAAATAAGTGGTTATTATCATTATTATAACAAACCTAGTCTTTTCTCTACTCTCCAACACTATCACATGTACTTCCAGCTCTCTTATTTCTACAGTTGTCCATTTGCTTTCTTAAAACTAAGTATAGAACTTCTATTTGTATTTGGGATAATGTTATAGAATAGAGTGAATGTTGGACTAGGAATTAACAAGTCCTAGATTTAACTCTTGCCTCTGAATTTATTAGCTGTTGGCATCCTGAGAAAATCAGTTAATCTTTCTTGACCTCAGGTAGCTCCCTAGAACTCACATATTAAGTCATAAGCAGTTTGTCTTTTTTTTAATGGTAAGGCTAGGCAAAGTTGTAACTTTGACCAGGGACACACAGCTAGTAAGTATCCGAGGTCACATTTGAACTCAAGACCTCCCATATCCAGGCCTTTCTCTCTATCCACTGAACTACCTAGATGTCCCCCAGGTGGGTTGGCTTTTGTCCTACTGCCACCTGTGGTTGGCATTCCACTGACTATATTAAAATATACTTGATTTTTCTGGTTCATCATTCTACATTGAAATATTGTTTCATTGCTATCTGCCATCCATCCTTCCAAGCTTTGTTATCAGTCACAAAATTAATATTTGTATGTGTGCAAGACTTGCAACACAACTTCCAAACACAAGTAAAAAAGGTCCTGGGGTGACCTACTATTCAGGACTTTCACATCCCACCTCATTTTCATTAACATAGACAGTAGAGAACTGATTCTGCAAAAAAAAATTTTTTAACTTATCTTCCAAACTGCTTATTATTAGGCAATCCTTTAGATTCTGTACAGCCAAAGGCTCTTTGACAGTCATGGTTTTTGTTGTCTCACTTCTTGATTCCATGATGCTATTCCTGATGATGATGATGATGATGATGATGATGATGATAATAATAATAATAATATCTAGTATTTATATAGTGCTTTACATTTATCTTACTTGATCTTAACAATAACCCTGGAAGATGGCTGCTATCATCCCCATTTTACAGATGAGGAAACTGAGGCAAATAGTGGTTGATTAAATTGCCCCAGGTCACTCAATTAAAAAATATTAGAGGCTGAATTTGAACTCAGGTGTTCCAGGTCTAGTTTTCTACCTGTTGTACCAACTAGCAACCAAGTAGATTCCATATGACTTGAACCCCCAGAGAAGAATCTTTTCTCTCACTCAAGAGCACTGATGGTTATGAAAGGCAGTAAGCTCCATTTACTTCTGATCTTTCCTTTTCTTGTCATAGTTGTCTGAAAAGCTACTTATGGGACACTAAATTATTAAGTGAAGGGTGGGACACAGAGACAGAGCAAGATTCTATGAGTCTGATTTACTAAGAAATCAGTCTAAGAAATAAAAGGACCTCTGGATTCAGTCAATTTCCTTCCTCTGGTTTGATTTGCCTATAATTCTTTGAACTACCCCAGTAATCAGTAATCAAAGACTTTCTAATCTCCTTGACATATTGGCTTTTCAGAGGCATCAGACGGTTTTTCAGGCACATGACTCTGGTCTCTGGGCAGCTGGGGCTGAGAAATTACCATCTGCTTTAGAAAAGAGTAGTGAATCAAAAAATAAAGACTCCAGATTCCCTGGCAGGGTGATCTAATGCAGGTTAAGTTGAAAACTAGATTTACAAAATATCTCATTGCCTTTATTTGCTTCAGAAATTGTAGGCCTTTTCTCCCCCTGTCACTTCATTGCTCAATACCTCTAGAAACTGCCTTGCTGGCACAGGCTTCTCAATAGTAGTGAGTTTTTTAATAACCCCTTTTCCACACAAAGGGTAAAATCACAAATTACCTGCCTGTCCTCCCAGGTCCACCTGTATCTATCTGAATTTTTATATTCACCTTTGGTTAGCACGGTTGAGCAGATTCAGTGTTGCAGAATGTGAAGTCTATTTTATCAAACTCAGTTGCAAAGCCCTGAGGGTCCCTGATGAAGTTCAAGACTTAAGCTGGCCTTGTTCTTTTACAGGAGCAATTAATAATGCATTTGTGAAACACTCTGCTTGTTCCCACTGCCCTGGAGACAGCTGTCAACATCTGCTTAATTAAGAATAAATAACCTGCTGACTTAAGGTGACTATCAGTAGTAACTGATCAAGAATAGAAGAGAGCCCCCACCAAGCACTTGTCCCTCATTGGGGACAGCTGTTCAGGGAAATCGCAAAAGGTACCATGGATGATGGTTAGAATGTTCTACTTTGACTGGTCAGTGCCATCCATAGAAATGGAGAATATCCAATGCCTGATATTATTTTTTTGTGTAGAGTATAATTTTGTTGATTGATAATTAAACTAGCTGTTACTTGGCAACATTCTCTGAAAAATTTCTAGGTGTAAATGACACCACTTTAGACCTATTTATTCCAAAGTTCTTCTTTGTTTCAATAGATAGCAGATGCCATTCTGGTGGCTAGTCTTTCTTTTGATGTGGATTGTAACCCATTCACTCATGCCTGTTTATCTTATCCACACCCTCCCAAAGCACACCCTTTCAGCTGCTGACTAATTACTGATAGAATTGAATAAATAATAAAGACTTAACCAGAAAATGGCTTTCTAGTGGCCTTGACCATCCCAACACAATGCAGAAAATGAAGCCTTCTAAAATAGGAGCTCAAACACAGTTAACTGTATAGATGGAAAGCCTAAGGTGAAAGGAATTACTCTCTTAAATGACTAATAAAGCAGCCAAATATCCTGAAACACCAAGTACATTTTCAAGCTTTACTTTAAATTTAGCAAAGTGGATCAGAGACATGTTTATTCATGAAATAGATAAACCCCTTTCCTTGGAGCTATGGTGTTCTATTTGTAAAGTCTGGCCTTTATAGGCAGCACAAGAATTACAATTGGGGTAATAAAATACTAAGAGAAGGAGTCATTTTCATATCTCTGTTACAACAGAGTACATTCAAACACACACTAGAAAAGATTTCACTCCCTCCTGCCTTCATATTGGTCTATAATGAAAAAGGGAAATAAACATGATTTGTGAGTTAAACCCTTTTTTGAAAGGGGAATAGTATTTGGTGATCCTAGGTAAATAAAAAGATCAGCACCTGCTCATATTAAATGGCATTTTAGATCAAGCTCTTTGAATATTTGTGTTCCTGGATAAGGACCTTAATTATATGATCCCAAAAAAGCCATCTAATCATTAAAATCCCATGTAATGGAGAAAAAGGATTTTTTGGTCAAATATATTAAAATATGGTTGCCACAGAATTGGACAATTATCAATCCTCACTTTTGTGGAAGTTTATTTACAATTAAGAAGAGAGAGAGAGGAAATAAGGAAATATGAATGTAACACAGTAGGTAATTTACTACAATCCTCTAATTAATCCAGGTAGATCTAATTAACCCTCAGCCTAGAGTCAGAGGGCCAGAGGCCTGGAGGCGAATGAAGCAAAGCTTCATTCATAGAGTCTCTATTAAGGGAAAGTTCCTTAAGAGAAGTTCAGGAAGATTGTCTTAAACTCACCACGTGGACTTCTAAAGAAGATATTGAAAGCAGTCTCACCAAGGTCTCAGTGTTCCAGCCAGCAATCCTTCATGAACCAGGAAAGCTAGAAGACCCCCTCCAGCAGAAGATCTTCTCCTTTTAAAAGGGTAACTTATGTGTCACTTCCTGTGCCTTCCCCTAGTTTGCATGTCCAATCACAATAGACTCTTCTCACAGAATGCCTAAGGGGCAGTCAGTCAATTCTGATTTTTCACTCACTCTAGCACGTGTGGGCTATGGACCTCCCAGAATTGGAGGTGCTCTCACCTTTGGTGATTAAATCTAAAGATGGGCTGTGTAGACTTAATCTAATTATCACACCCAGTGAGTTAAATAGGATTGGAAATCATTCAGTGAAGCCTTTCATCTTTTATGAAGTCTCACTTCTTTGATCTGAAATCTATTGTTGGGACATTACACAAGGTCACTTAGATCAGTGTTTGGTTGTGGATGGTCAGCATTGCAATTAGAGAAGTGGTCAACCTCAGGGATAGGGCTATGTTGTTAGCATCCTAAATAACAAAACTAACTACATTTGGCAGCATAAGGTAGAATGGTATACATGACATGTAAAGAAAAGAAATGCCTATTGGTTGGCAGTAGATTTTGATGTATTGGCAATGCTTGTGCCTTTATATTTGGACTACTCACAAGAATAATATTCTAAGGCTTGAGAAGCATATACCTTTATTATCTGAGTTTCCAGGGAGAAGGTGTGCACAATTGGTGTGTTTCTGTCTTTCTTTCCCAGTGTTCTAGCTGTCAGGAAGGCAAATGTGAGTCCCTTCTCTAGGAATCTGGGGTGGTGAACAATTGATTTTCCAATAAGAACTGAGTCTGTGATGAAAAGGCTTTTCACAGATAGAGGACAGTCCGAGCTATATTTCTGAGATAATGCTTGTTCTGAAACTCTTCCCAATCAGCCTAAGAGTATTCTTGAAAGCTTAGATGACAGTGGGGCTTCCAACTTCCCAAACTACCTACCACTGTGTAAGGAATTGTAAATTTCTACTAGCCACAAAAACATTTAAGTGAATATATTCTTACGCAGTGTTGTAAAAAATCTTGTTTTGATACTTTTTGATATTCAATTTCTAATTTTTTCATTCACCTTTTTTAATCATTAAAGTTTACTCTAACCTAGTTTGAAAATCAACCAATCCTGTTTTTATCTGGCTTTAAAAAATGCAATGAGAAATGAAGAGGAAAGATAATCATTGTGGGGATGAAGAAGGAAGGATAGGATATTTTTTGTCCTACATTTTTACATGAAAATAGAAGATAAAGGATTGGATATGGAAATAATGGAGTGAAAGATAAAAACAGAAAATCACACTTTTTGACATGGATGTGTCCTTAGAAATCACAATAATAGGTCAAAGAATATGATAAAACTGAGAAATGAGCTCTTCACACCTAGATCACTAATTTTTACTTTTTAACTATATCTTTTCATAACAAAATTAAATGCTCTCCTTTACCAATGTGCCTTTCTTTTCCATCTAAACATTTGCTTTTTGAAATAGAAAATTCTCCTTTTCACATAGCTCTAATCATAAACTGTCCATAGTTTCTTATTATTTTTTATAAAAGAGAGAACTTAGCATTGATATACCATCTATTATGTGCCAACATTATGCTAAGCACTTTTTATAAATACTATTTCGTTTGATCCTCAGATCAACCCTGCAAAATAGGTGCTATTATTATTCCTATTATACCCTTCAGGAAATTGAGAAAAAGGAGCTCAGTGACTTGCCCAAGATCACACAGTTAATAAATGTCTGCAGCCAAACTTGAACTCGTCTTCATAATTCTAGGTCCAGTGCTCTAAACACTTTTTAGAGCCACCAGCTGCCTTCCTTTTCCATAGATTTTTTTTAAGAATTTTTAGGATAAGGAAGATAAACTAAATAATTAATGAGTGTCTGGCTCTGCTTTCCAGAGTTTAGGGAAAAGGATCAGTCTCATATGGTGGCAACATGAGGCTGGTCAGATGTTACCATTTAGGAAACTATAGACCTAGAAGAAATGTCAAAGTCTATCTATAAATGAAACAACCAATAACTGAAAAAAATGTCCCCCACAACACATTATTTAACATTAATCAACCAACCTTTGTTAGGAGACTTCTTGTGGATGGGGAGCCCTTATCTTTCAATGTAGCCTTTATACTTGGGGACAGCCCCAATTATTAGGAAGGTTTTCTTTACATAAAGCTAAAATCTGATTCTAAGTTATTTCCAACCATTGGCTCTTGGTCCAAGCAGAACAAATATATTCTGATACTTGTGTAACGGTCCTTTAAATATTTGAAAACAATCATCATGTCCCCTGGTTTTCTCCAAGTTAACCATCCTTAATTCTTTCAGTTGATTCACGAATGGTATGCTTTGAAAGTCTTTTTGCCATTATGATGGCATCTCCAGTTTTTAAAAAATGCTTCTAAAATGTGGTTTCTAAAGCTAAATGGAGGGTGGAGATGTTGGGGTTAATAGCAGGGAAATCCTTAAGCTGCTCTTAATTTCTTTCCAAACAGATCATTACAAAGAGTCTCTAAAGGACAGAAGTCAAAGCAGGATGAGTAAAGGGGCTCTTCCAGTCACACAGCATGAAAGGTAGTCAGAGAGAAAGAATTTCCACATTATAGGGGGCAAAACTGCACATGAAAAAACAGGCTGACCACCCCCTCCCTGCCACCTACCATGCCAGAGTCAGAGCCAGTTTAAGGGTAATTTCTGAATACTAGGGGACTGGCTACACTAAAGAAAAAGCACCACAGACTTACCCATGGAGGCTGCTCCAGGTCCTAGCAGTGAGATTTGAAGCTTAATAGCACCATACTCACTCCTGGTAACAGAGGCAGCAGTGCAGCCATAGAGGTAGCAGCAGGAGCAGGGAAGATAGCCTCAGGACAAAACACTGCACAGTGTGCTATACCACAGACCCATAGAAATCCTAGGCCCTGGAGGTGGAGTTCAGAGCACTGGCCTCATGAGGCAGCAGGCAGCAATAAGCACATGAAAAAGTGTTCTAAATCCCTCCTAATTAGAGAAATGCAAATCAAAACAACTCTGAGTTACCACCTAACACCTAGAAGACTAGCCAATATAACAGTAAAGGAAAATAATCAATGTTGGAGAGGATATGGTTGCTGGTGGAGTTGTAAATTAATCCAACCATTCTGGAAGGCAATTTGGAATTATGCCCAAACAACTTCAAAAGAATGCATGTCCTTTGATCCAGCAATACCACTTCTTGGTTTGTACCCCAAAGAGACAATAATGAAAAATGTTCATACAAAAATATTCATAGCCTCACTTTTTGTGGTGGCAAAAAAATTGGAAAATGAAAGGGTATCCCTCGATTGGGGAATAATTGAACAAGTTGTGGTATATGGTGGTGATGGGATACTATTGTGCTGTAAGGAATGATGATCTAGAGGATTTCTATATGAACTGGAAGAACCTCAATGAACTGATGCTGAATGAAATGAGCAGAACCAAGAGAACATTGTACACAGAAAGTGAAATATTATGGAACTATCCAATGTACTTTACTACTAGTAGCAATGAAATGATCCAGGATAATCCCAAGTGCCTTATGAGAAAGAATGCTATCCCCATCAAGAGAAAGAACTGTGGGAGAATAAACATATGATTAATCACTTGTTTCTATGAATATATACTTTGGGGGGTTGGGCTGTAAAAGATTACTGGATTTCAAAAAGGAATAATATGAAAATATGTATCAAGTGATAACATTTGTATAACCCAGTGGAATTGCTTGTCAACTCCAGGAGTGGGGAGGGAAGAGAGGAAGGAAAGAAAATGAATCATGTAAACGTGGAAAAATATTTTTTAAAAAGTAAAATGTAAAAAAGAAAAAACAAGCTAACCACAATACTTAAAATTTTTATTTGTCTAGGGAAGAAAAAACCATCATCTCCACAGTTCTAGACACTGCATCTCTTCTAATACCTACTAATAATAGTACCACTGGCTTTTTTGTCTGTCATTTCATACTGTTCACTCATATTGAGCTTGCAATCCACCTTCCAGATCTTTTCCCAGGAAACTACTATCTAGCTACCTCTAACTTATCATATATATTTGAAATTCACTGTATCCAAATATAAGACTTTATTTTTGTCTATATTAAATGCCATCCTATTATATTCAGCCCAGTATCTAAGATATCAAGATCTTTGTGGAATCTCTTTCTCTTATTAAAAAATTAGCAATCTCTTCTAGCTATCCTAAAAATTTCATAGGTGCAAACCAATACAGGGACATGCATGGAACAATGAGATTCTCCACTAGAGCAACTCTTTCCAAGTTAACATCAAACCATTTAGTGACTTTGGTGCTAGTCATTCAACAACTTCCAAATCTACCTCAATGTACTGTTATCTAGCCCATATCTCTCCATCTTGTCCACAAGGCTAGCAAGAAAGAATTTGTCAAATGCTTTGCTAACATCTAGCTGCACTAGATCTATAGCATTTCCTAAACCCAACCATTAAATAATCCTGACCAAAAAAAAGGAAATGAACTAAAACTAGAATGGATAGTTCTTGATGAAGTCATACTGACTAGAAATCATTACTGATTCTGTTTCTAAATGTTTATTACTGGGGCAGCTGGGTAGCTCAGTGGAGTGAGAGTCAGGCCTAGAGACAGGAGGTCCTAGGTTCAAACCCGGCCTCAGCCACTTCCCAGCTGTGTGACCCTGGGCAAGTCACTTGGCCCCCATTGCCCACCCTTACCAATCTTCCACCTATGAGACAATACACCGAAGTACAAGGGTTTAAAAAAAAAACCTTAAATGTTTATTACTGATATGTTTTAAAATTTCTCCAGGAATTTAAATTTAACTTATTGATTTAACTTATTAATTCACTGAACCCATTTTCTTTTCTTTGTTGAAAATTGGAAAAATAGTTGGCCTTTTCTAATTAGGAGGTATTTCAGTAACCACAGTGACCAGTTCTTTTCAAACCTATAAAGTCTTCATCTGGGCCTGGTGTCTTTGACTCATCAAGGGCAGCTAGATACTTTCCTAACAAGTATTCCACTAATCTTAAGCATTTATTCTCTATTTGTCATTTTAATTTTGTCCTTTCCAGTTCAAATATCATTCCTTGTGGCACAGCAAATGTAAGCAAAATAAAAGTAGGAGTAGCTCAGTCTCCTCTTAGTCATCTGTTATCACTCTTTTGTGAATACAAAAGGATATGATCCATGTTTTGAACTTTTTATCTTTTCTCCAATATAGATTTTGAACATTTTGCTCATTCTGTGTATATTTGTGCAGAAATATCCAAGATTTTATTGCTAGCTCCTTTCTTGAATTTTGTCTCCTGTAAATTTCAGAGCATCTCTAATAATGTTCCTCTTTCTATAAAAATTCCCTAGGTTCAGACATGTGCTGGTTTCTGGCCTGTATTTCCCCAGTGGCCCTACATGAATGATACAATACTCAGACAGAGCACAGTATTGTGGAAAGCAATGTAGCCTTCATTATAAACTCATGGTGGGTCACAGTTTGAAAGGACATGAAATATGTAATTAAAAAGTAAAGGTTATTAAAGAGTTAAGGAGATGTTAATGAACCCACAAAGCTCAAAAACTCCTGATGGCCTTTCCCTCTTAACTCTCTTTTTCTATAATGAGGGTCCTCATTTTCATCTGTTAGTGGTGGTAGCCCCATGAAACCAAGAAGAGAGAGGCAAAGATTTCTGAGATAAGACCTCGTCATCACCACCACCATGTCATGAAAGATTTTTTTGTCTTCTATGTGACCTTCTTCTATCCTCCAATCCTCTGTTGTTGGGTAATACTTCTCTCTACCTCTTTAGAATCAATTAATTCTTTGTTTCCATGTTAAAACTCTTCTTCCATTTACAAAAGGACCACTTCTCCCAGATCACCCATAATAAAGAAGTATTCACCTAAAACCTGAGCATAAAAAATGACTTTAATGGAGTTGCAACCAGAGAATGACAAGGTGGAGGCCCTGAGTATTCTCAATACCTATGTGCTTTAGCTTGAGGGTCAGTGAAGTAGTTTATGACACTGTAATATCATTCTCTATGGACTCCTATAACATTTACCATATGAATTATATGCACCATCACTGACTATATAACTATCTTATTACTATGTTATGTTATGTTATCTATTACTATGTTATCTATTACTTTCACTCTGTTTAAAATTTATTTTATTTTTTAATTGTCAGTATATTTTTAATAATTATTTTCTGACATTTTGTGATCTATGTTCTTTTCTTCCCTCCCAGCCTTCCCTGTTCCCCAAAACATCAGGTAATATGATATAGATTATATATGTGTTAATATACTATATATTTCCATGTTCATCATGTTGTGAAAGAGGACATATCACTTACACTAGAGAAAAATTCATAGAGGAAATAAAGTGAAGAATGATATACTTCAATCTACATTCAGACTATGTCAGTTTCTTAAATGGCAGAGGAGAGCCTTTTTCATCATGAGTCCTTTGGAGCTGTCCTGGATCCTTACATTGGTGATAATAGTGAAGTCATTCACAGTTGATCATCATATATTATTGCTGTTACTGTGTATAATGTTCTCCTGGTTCTACTCACCTTACCTTGCGTTATTTCAAATAATTCTTTCCAGATTTTTTGTGACTTTTTTGTTCATCTTTTTTTATGGCACAATAGTATTCCATTACAGTCATATACCACAACTTGTTTGTCCATTCCCCAATTGATGGACATCCCTTCAGTTCCCAATTCTTTGCCACCACAAAAAGAACTGCTATAAATATTGTGTTACAAGTAGATCCTTTTCCTATATCTTTGATCTCTTTAGGATACAGATCTGATAGTGGTATTGTTGGATCAAAGGATATGACAGTTCGATGGACATTTAGGCATGGTTCCAACTTGCTCTCTAGAATGGTTTTATCAGTTCACAGCCTCACCAACAGTGTATTTTTTGCTTTTATTCTTTATTTTGTTTCTGAAATGTGACCATAAGTTATATGAAGACAGAGACAGTTCCTCCTAATAACAAACCATATTTCTCTGGGTTACAGACAAAGCACTACCCTCTAAGACACATAGTGCAAATACTATTATAGTTCATTACAGATGGAGGGGAAATGATACCCAGAGTGGCTTATTGATTTGCTTATATTCATCCAGATAGTAAATGTCAGAATTCAGATTCTAACCCAGGTCCTAACTGTGCATAGGTATTCAGTAAATACTTGACAAATTAAGTGTGTCCTTCCACATTGTGCTTTTTATGGTCCTGAATTAGTCCCAATTCCAACTAAATTTTATGAACAAGATTATAAAAATCAGCCTCATCAAATTCTATTCTTTCCCCCCACTCCCAAAATCCTGGTCTTAGGGAGAGGGAGAATAAGGTGAAAAGAGACCAAAGAGAACACAAGCATTTTTAATAGATATTATATCTAATCCAGTAACAGCTGTTATAAAGTGTGGGTGAAATAAAACATCTATGTACCACAAATAATTGGGTCTGTCTCAATTTGTTACCAATGACAAATCCATGAATTGCTTTCAGCACTTGATACCACTCAGCTGCCAAGGTTTCCAAAGTGAGATCCTTCTACCACTATTCAATAGAATCAGAAGATGGGTATGTCATTTCTTTAATGAGAATTTGGTAGGAAATAGAACTTCAGTTTCTCTAAGTCTCCTCCTCCTCTCCCATCAGAACAGTTTCAAACATTCACATGGAAAGAGGTCTTATTACTATAATTGGCCCACACCAAGGTATCTTGAGATGACAGATAATTGACAATCGGCTTTTCAGAAATAGAATTCCATCTCACAAGTCCTGAAAGGGGGATAATTGAATAGACTTTGGGGAGAAAAAACTTTTAAAACTCTTTCCAATCCCAAAGCCAGTTTTCAACATTGGTCCAATATTTTATTTACTACAGAAACTAATCCATATCAAGTGAACTAGCTTAGACTCATTTCATAGGCAATTTGCAATTTTTTCTAATTTTATAAATGCCATTATCTATCTTTTCTGAATTACCTTTCTTTGGGAAGGGAATTGTTTTTTAATCTGGAATAATAATTTTATTGTTAAAGGGAACACTTGAAATGAAAGTTAACTCACTAATGCAAGTCTATCATTTATAGACTCAGACTATTGCTTGGGGGTTATTTAAAAAAAAAACCCTAAATGACTTTCTCTAGTCTCACAACTATCGATTCTTAATCTTTCTCCCAATCTCCAGATATATCTACAACTATTCGATATCTCGAATTTGATGTCCTATAGACATCTTAAACTTAGCATATTAAAAACTAAACTCATTATCTTTCTCAATCCCCCATCTCTGATTCTAAAGTTTCCTATTTTTATCAAAGCCACTACTATCCACACAGTCATACAGACTTGGTAACCTAGGTATCATCCTCAACTTCTCACTCTTTTACAATCTCCATATCCACTCTGTTGCCAAGGTGAGCCACTTTTGCCTTCATAATATTTCTTACATACTCACCTTTCTTTCCTCTATTAATACCACTACTCTGGTTCAGGCTATCATTATCTGACACCTTGACTATTGCAAAGGTCTGCTGGTGGGCCTCTCTGCCTCAGATCTCTTCCCACTTCAATCTATTCTCTATTTAGTTGTGAAATTAAATTTCCTAAAGCACAGGACTATCACACACACACACACACACATACACACACACACACACACACACACGGTACATGCATGCACATTCAGTAAATTTCAATGATTCCCTATCACCTCTAATATCAAATATAAAATCCTAGTTAGCATATAAAACCCTTCACAACCTGACCTCTTCTCTCCTTTCCAGTTTTCTTACATCTTATATTCCCCCGATGCATTTTTCAATCCAGTGACTAACTTTCTTGCTCTTCCTCGCATAAGACATTATATCTCCCAACTCTGGGCATTTTCACTGTCCCCCATACCTGGAATTCTCTCCTTCCTCATCTCTGCATTTTAGATAGCTTCTTCCATGTCCCAGGTAAAAATCCCATATATTTTTTAATAGAAATTCTGTTCTAATTTCCCTTCATTTTAGCAGCTTCCCTCTATTCGTTATCTCCAATTTATCCAGACATCGGTTATTTGTATATAGTTGCTTGCATGGTGTGTCTCCCAGTAGATCATGAGCTCCTCGAGAGTAGATATTATCTTTTGCCTTTCTTTGTGTTCCCAGTGCCTCGTACGGTGCTTGGTACGTGGTAGTTACTTAATAAATGCTTAATAACTGATAAATAGTTGAAATGCGTCAGAAATAGAGCCAGAATTCCAGTCTTTCTGCCTCCAATGTCAGCACTCCTATTTACTAAAGCATGCTGCCTTTCTCTTGGTTGCCTCAGAATTCTAATTTTAATACTACAGATGCACCATTAAATAGTCCTTCTCTTCCCTCTGTAGCCTGTGCTCATCGAGGTCTCCAGCCAAGTTTAGCAGAGAAAGAGATTAAGAAGTAACCCTACACACTTTGTAAGGACCTCATATATCTCACCTGGCATACAAGCGCCTACTTGTTCTCTAGGCTGCCTCGGTTACTCCAACATGCTCTCACATTGGTAGGTCTAAATTCCCAGAGACCACCACCACACAGTTACATGAAAATTCCCCAAATCAACATGCTAGTTCTTAAGTCTCCATTGATTCATATCTTTTACACAGTCACTCAAAATATTGTCATTTTAACTGCTAAAATAATCATTTATTTGACAATAAGGCAAAAGAAACGATAGTATCACAACCACACATATATTCAAGTAAGGGAACATAAAATAAATGCTTCACAATGCACAGACAAACCTGAAGCATACTTTCCCAGTGATGCGTGTAGTATCTTTGGGGGAAATCAACACCCACTTTTAGAACTATGGTAAGAGACTATGTGAAGGAGGAAAGCCTATGTGCTTGGGGTAACTAAACTCTGAGTTATAGGATTTTATGTCATTAGTCTATTCAGGAACATAATAAAACTGCTTCTTTGCTAACCATATATTGACCCTTAATTCCCCTCCAGCTAGGCAAATGCTCTTCTCTTCTATACAAAAAGGTAGCATTTACAAGCTCTTTAATGTTTTAAACACCCTTAAAATGGTATTTAGAAAAGTATTACCTCTTCATTTGAATAGCTATTCCCTTTAAACCCTGCCAAGATCATCAGCCTCTCTGTCTCTGGACTATACAGACAAATTCAAGTAATTATTCACTCTCCAGGATGCTCTGTTGTCCAATAAGAACAACACAATAAGTATCTCAGGATACCTTTCTCAGCAAGGTAAACAACCCTAGCCAGTTCTTATTAGACAGGAAAGCAATGGCAATATTTATCTTTCCCCTACATCCTTTTCCTTTTCAACATAGAGGGAACAGAAAAAGGCCATACACACTTCTGAAAGTTCAGCCTCTCGATCTCTGTGGAATTCTGAAAAGCAAAAGTTGAAACTATGTTCTCTATTCAGCAATTGGAAGTAGCAGCCAAAGACTTCTCATCTAACTACATCTATTGCTCATCTGTTGAAACAAATCCTACAAGCTGCTTTTGTCCTCCAGTTGTTTCTTCTTCAACTAAGTTCTTTAGTCTCTTTGCCATATCATCCTCAACATCTTTCTCCTATATCCTATACATACTTCAGTGACTTAATTCAGAGCCTCTTTGGTTCTCAGTGACTTACATTTCACTTAAAAAATAAAAATAATTAACCAAGTTTTCCCTAAGGAATCAATATATTGTACTTAGTTACAAATAGTCCCCAAATAGATATATAGTTTCTCATTGCATTAATTTTATATCACTACAGCCCTAAAGTCATAAAACAGTTATATGCAAGTGGACTGAGAGACCAAAATATCTTTCAAGTAAAATTCACAACCTGGTCAAACTTCTCATTTTGTTTTCTTCTTTGTACTCAAATTTCTCTAGGTTGTTTGTTTGTTTTTTAACAACTCATTCCTGAAAAATGGGGCCTTTGTTAGAGATATTGGCTATAAAAATTTTTTCTGAATTAATTTATTTCCCTTTCAAATCTTGGTTACATTGGTTTTGTTTGTACAAAACCTTTTTTAATTTAATGTAATCAAAATTACCAATTTTATTTCTCATAATGTTTCTCATCTTGCTCATTCACATATTCTTCACTTATACATAAGTCTGGCAGATAAACTATTGTTTTCCCCTAATTTGTTTCTGGCATTACCCTTTATTTCAAGATCATGTATCCATTTTTATTTTATCTTGGTGTGTGGTATTGGTCTAGGGCTAGGCCTAATTTACGCCATACTGCTTTTCAGTTTCCCTAGCAATTTTTGTAAAAAGGTAAGTTCTTCTCCCAAAAGCTTGGATCTTGGGATTGATCAAATACAAGGTTACTATTGCCATTTACTTTTTTCTAGATTTTTAAAAGTATAAGTTCTGACTGGTGCCGGGTTAAAATGGCGGCAGAGTAAGAAGCAGCTCTTAACCTCTCCTGACCAAAAACACGCAAAATTCCTCAAGAGGACATAAAAACAAGTCCAGACAAACGGAGGAACCCCACAACAGGGCACAGCGTGAAAGGTACATGGAATCGAGGCATTTCCATGCTATAAAGGGGTGAAACAGCTCTCATTAAATCGCGGGCTGAGCAACCACTCCACCCCCAACCCCTCCACAGACACCACCTATAGCACCGAAGCCAGCTAAAAAGAAATAGAGCAAGTTTGGGGCACCCATCAAGTCATTGGCAGCTCTGGGGCCTGTTCCTGAGAGCAGCAAGATTTAGGACCCCAAAAAGCTAAAGAACGCACACAAAATCTGAGCGGGGGAGCAGGGTGCCGATAGCAGACACAGGGCGCAGAACGCGGGCTCAGAACGCAGGCGCCAGTGGAGGCATGGGTGGAGGCAGACACAGCCACGAGCTAAAGCTCTGAAACCCTGAGTGGGGAACCAGTGCAGACAGGCATACGATTGTGGAAGCAGCGCCCTGAGACTTGTAAAGAAACCTCTGGCAGAGGATCAAGCAAGGGGGTCCACCAGGGGGCATGACCTTGTAAAAAACCAGAACTCAGACCTCAGGAGCCAATAGACTGTGGATAAACCCTGAGCGTGAGGATAAACCTGAGAAGCTGCTGGGTTAATGATGGCTACCCAGTCTCAGGAAGTTCAGAAGAGAAAGATTAACAACAAGAAAAAGAAGTCTTTAACACTCGACAACTTTTACACAGAGAAAATCCAGACAACCCAGCAAACAGAGGAGGAGAACAAACAAGCATCCGGACCCTCCTCAAATAAGGAAAACTCCTCACAAGCT
>NC_058131.1:656948460-656948741 GCF_016433145.1 Gracilinanus agilis | reverse complement strand
ACGAAAATATTTATAGCTGCGCTTTTTGTGGTGGCAACAAATTGGAAAAGGAGGGTATGTCCTTCAATTGGGGAATGGCTGAACAAACTGTGGTATATGCGGGTGATGGAATACTATTGTGCTAAAAGGAATAATAAACTGGAGGAATTCCATGAAAATTGGAGAGACCTCCAGGAAGTGATGCAGAGCGAAAGGAGCAGAGCCAGAAGAACATTGTACACAGAGACTGATATACTGTGGTAAAATCGAATGTAATGGACCTCTGTACCAGCAGCAATACA
>NC_058131.1:656927194-656948384 GCF_016433145.1 Gracilinanus agilis | reverse complement strand
TGGAATACTATTGTGCTAAAAGGAATAATAAACTGGAGGAATTCCATGAAAATTGGAGAGACCTCCAGGAAGTGATGCAGAGCGAAAGGAGCAGAGCCAGAAGAACATTGTACACAGAGACTGATATACTGTGGTAAAATCAAATGTAATGGACCTCTGTACCAGCAGCAATACAATGACCCAGGACAATTCTGAGGGATTTATGGTAAAGACGCTACCCACATTCAGAGGAAGGACTGCAGGAGAGGAAACATATAAGAAAAATAACTGCTTGAACGCATGGGTCGGGGTGGACATGATTGAGGGTGTGGACTCGAAACTACCACACCAATGCAACTACCAACAATTTAGAAATTGGTCTTGATCAAGGACACATGACAAAACTAGTGGAAATGTGCATCTGCCATGGGTGGGGGGGGAGTGCGGGGGGCGAAGGGGAAAGTAGGAGCATGAATCATGTAACCATGTTAAAAATGAATATTAATAAATGTTTGAAAAAAAAGTATAAGTTCTTTCTTTGCTGTTTTAAGCCATAAAACTATTTACCTATAAATAAATATCAACTGACATCTTTCAAAAGGTTATTAAGGGGGCATCTGGGTAGCTCAGTGGATTGAGAACCAGGCCTAAAGACAGGAGGTGCTGGGTTCAAATCTGGCCTCAGACACTTCCTAGTTGTGTGACCCTGGGCAGGTCACTTAACCCCCATTACCTAGCCCCTCTATATTGGCTCCAAGACAGAAGGTAAGGGTTTAAAATTTTAAAAAAAGGTGATTAAGCTTTTATATTTATACCAGAGTTCATGTTTTGTATTCAATTTCTTTGATCCCATCTGAAAACTATGTTTCTACATTCATATATTTTAGTTGCTTTTACTAATGAGAGATCTTTTCCTAATCCTTCAGACATCAAAATATTCATCCATAATAGAAGCAATATCTTCCATATTTTATCAATTGATTTAACTCTTTTCTTTTACTCAAAAATAGTATCCTGCCCTTTTCAGCAGTAAACTACTCTAAAAAGGGCCTTAAAAGACCTTATACTAGGAATCATAATATTATATCAGATATATTTCAGCCAGTACAACTATAATTTTATAAAATGAATATATAGTATTCCCAAGTGCCTCTCCTACATTGACACTCTGAGGATACTTTAAGTGTGCTTTTTCTTGGGAATTTAAAAAAAGGTTGATTTATCCCTCCTTAGGCAACCTAATGGCTTATTGGTGCTGTACTTAATGCAGGAATCAGCTCAGCCTACTGTTACTCAGAATTCCTGAACTCAAGAGATCCAACAGGCTCAACCTTCCCAGTAGATAGGATTAGGGTGCCAGCATGTTTGGCTGCCCACAGTTCTTTACCTCTCAACACTTTAAATGTCTGCTATGTGTCAGGCATTGTGCTAAGTTCCTGCCCTAAAAGAACTTTCAACCTAATGGGAAAAGACAACACACTGAATCAACAAAAAGAAATTTAAAAGCTAGAGAGGGAAGAAAATGGGAGGGAAATTATATATATATACTCAGATGTGCCTTCAATATTACAAATTTATCTCTTCCTAGAGTCTGCACTCTCTAAACTTCCACATTTCTTTTGATGCCTCCTCCCTTCCAGTTATCCAGGCACGAAGCCCTATAGTCGCTTCTGGATCTTCCTTCTTTCTCACTCTTCACATTCAAGCAGTTTTTAAGTCCTGCACATTTTTACTGTCACAGTATATCTCATATCTATTCCTTCTCCACTCACATTGTCATCATTCTAAGTTTAGGCTCTCATCATTTCTTACATTGATTCTTTCTGATAATATTAAAGTTGAAAGGAAAATAAAGATCTATTTAGAGACTTTTTTATCATTTTTTCTCCAGATCTAGAATTTCATTACCCACCTCTCCAACCCCAGAGAAGGCGATTTTCTTTATCAATAATTGTTCTGCAAAGTCTAATTTTAGAGTTCTCTGAGTCACCAAAAGGTTAAATGACTTGCTTAAGATCACACAGCTGATATGTATTAGAGGTAGGAATTACTACACCATTGCCTATCACAATGTCACTCCTTTGTTTTACAGGTGAGGAAACTTGAACCACAGGAGTTAACTGGTTTTCCCAAGTTGGAGAGTTAAAATATCCAAACAATATATCCAGTGTATTGTTTTTTTTTTTCATTTTAACCCTCCTAAATGATCTCTCTGCCTCTAATCCATTTTCTTTCCAATTTATCTTTCATACAACTAGCAAATGAATCTCCCTAATGCAGACAGCTAACCATGTCATACATCCTTTCAAAAACATTCAATAATCCTTCATTACTTATAGGATAATAGCACAAACTCCTCCTGACCCTGACTGTAAACTATCTCTCCAATCCTGTCTTACTACTTTCCCTCCACATATACTTCCTTCCAGCCTAATTGAATTATAAAATGTATTGCCCCAACTCAACCTGCCATCTCCTACTTCAGTGCAGTCACACAGATCATCCTTTCCTTTGCCTTTCGCCCTAATCTGGACCGTCCCTTTCTCATCTCTGCCTTTTGAAATCCTTATCTTTCAAGGCCCCATTCAAGTTTTATGCCAACCTAACCCTCTTCCTAACTCCAAACAAAATCTTTATCAATATTTACCTCTCCAAATTTCCATGTGGTACTTACAAACCATCCTTCTTTTGCCCTTTCATATCTTACCTTCTTTAGTACTTATTTGAGTTCATGCTATAGCCTACAAATTGGAGTAAAAACTCTTTTGAGAGCAAGAAACTGATCATTCTTCATCTTTGTATCCTAGCACCTAGAACAGTTCTTTGCTCAAGTAAATACTTAATGAAGACTGAGAAACAATAGCTAAACTACCCTGTGGGTATACTGGTACCTTCAAGTCTCCCAGAAGACAAGAGGAAGGTTTCAAGCAAGATTCTCTGATTCTATCTGGAGAATTGGTGGCAAAGAATGAAGATAAAAAAGCATAAAAGAATTAGAATCCATTTTAGGGGATAATATTTGCATATCAATAAAGTTAATATTGTTTGAGATGTTTCAAAAGTTCATTTTATAGGTATTCATATTTTACTTTGTTTCAAAAAAGGGCACCATGCCAACTAATAGCACATGTAGGACTCTCCCATCAGCTACATTTTCTAACATGCTTTCTTTTAAACACTTCTCCCAATGATTCCCCAAACACTGAGAGTATAGGTCAAAGACATATGCCAGCTCAGTGGTTCCTCAATTTATATTTATTTGCCTGCAAAGTAACCACTCCTCCATGGAGCCATTTCTCTAAGTGGGGCACTTTGGTTCAAATTGCCAGTTAATACCTGTGGAGCCAACTCCCAGCTTGATCAGCTTTGGGAATTAAAGGAAGAACTTAATGAACCCAGAAAGTTTTAGAGACCAACATTCTAAGTGGAAAACTTCCAAATTCCAGAGGCGATGTCTGTGCTTGATTGCCAGCCTCTTGCCAATGATAAAAAAAAAAAGAAGAAAAGCATATGCATGGGGGAGGAGAAGGCCAAGCTGACCTCTCAACCCTAGGATCTGGAATTGTAGTTCCATACAGAAACAAAATTAAAGGGAAAGTGTAGTCAGCAATTTTCTTCCCATCCTTTATTAGAGACACTGCAGCATCACTAAACAAGGGCATGTTCTTTTCCTCCCAAGAGAAGGAGGCTTTAGCAAGTCTGAGATCTTCAGGCAGAGGGAAGGAGCAAAAGCCTTTCCAGCCATGATTGAGGTGTATTGTCAGAGCTGTCTGGGGAAGATTGCATAGCTGGGTTAAGTGTTGTATTCACTAGAGAGCATGATGGACAGAGCTTTTGTGAGAGGGGAGCTCAAGTAAGCATCCAGTTCCAGATGACAGGAAAAATTAAAGCCTTTTCAGGCTCTTTCCATTGACACACCTGACTGTTTTATTAGACTTCAGGGTTGATGGGAGGAGAGAGGGTCATATAATGTAATTGCAGAAATTGAATGCTCCCCTAGGCAAAAGATTTGTTCTCATCTTCTCTAGCAAGTAGGAGGGAACTTATATCTCTAAGGTGTGCCTACTTACTGTTCTACTTAGGGCAGGACTATCATGTGCTAGGGCTAAGCAGGTTCCATGGAAATATGATACTTTAAACTTTGCAACACACAGCATGGATTACCTTATTTGAGTCTTAATATAATCCCATGAGATAAATATTCTACGCACTATGTACAAAGTAGAAATATCCCTACCTTAATGATAAGGAAACTGAGGCTTAGAGAAGATGAATGGTCTTCTTGACCTCAGATCAAGCTCTATTAGCTAATGATTGTGTGAGATAATGCTATGGAAGTTCCTGCATGGATATGGAACAGAATTATGAAGAAAACATGCAAGGATTATTAATCAAAAATGTATCTTTTAGGGAACTAGGGTAGGAGGCAAGGAGGGGTACAAAGACTATAATGAGGGCTTGAAACAGAAACTGGGGCAAAAGCAGAAATCACAAGTTTGAGGATGAAATTATGGGGATCAGATCCAAAGAACTCAGTACCAAAGTAAGCAGAAAGGGTTCTAGCTTACTCTACAGCTGCCTGCCTAATTTTTATGCCCAGATTATGGCCCACCCAATCCTCTAGCTTTCTCTGAATCTCCTTCAAATGTGGAGCTTCTACCATCACCATCCTCATAGTTCTCTGTAACAACTCCTGACGTTAAGCAGCTTAACATTTGTTCTATTAAGTGAATGAAAAGGGCTTTAATCTGAGCATTCAATGACCTGTATGCTATTTCCAGCCTTCTGATTCCAACCCCAGATAACTCAAAGGGAAAGGAGGAGCAAAGTTTCTGATATAGATGCATTGCATTTAGATGCTAATAGGGATGCCTGAATATGCTTCTAGAAAAAAGAATGATACTACAGACATTCCAGATATATTATTAATAACAAATAACTGATTAATTTTCCAGGAAATATCTGAAATTTGGTCATGAGCTTTGGAGCTCTCTGTCCTTTTATTTGGAAATATTTGTTTCAAAGAAGGTACTGAATGATTTCTGCTGAAATACTCTATTCCCTGAATCCTTTAGAATTTCCACGACAATTTCTTCCTAAGAATATATCATAAACAAATCAGCTTATTCCTTTCATTGAAACCACCCAAGAGCCTGTGGCTACAGAATAAGGTATTTGCCCCTCTTTCTCCTCTACCCTGCTTTAGGGCCAGCAGTAACAAGGTAGAAATAGGAACACACTCTTCATGAAATAGTCGTAAGTTTAACAAAGCTACTTTATCACAGGTAAGAGGATTTATCAGATGGGAAACTATTTTCAGGCAAGAAAGGTCTTAGAGTATATAGAGAGACCAATTTTGTCTGACTTACAAGATACTTCTTCTTTAGCAATCCCTGGAGTCTGCTTACCTCTGTCCAGCTGCCTATGCCCAGACTTTTCCAAAGCCTGAGGAATTTTCTCCATGATTCTCAAAAATCTATATTCTTCCCTTCTAGTAAATTTAAGAACTCTTGATTAAGAGCTTGGTGTGTGTGGCAAGCTCTCTGCCAGTTATTGGGAACAATATAAGTAAAAATAAAACATGGTTCATGTCCTTATGGATCAAAGAATGCAAAAAAGAATTCCAGTCCGAATAAAGTAAGAAGACCAAGTTGGAGATTTGTGTGAATCTCAACTATGCCCTATAATGTAAGCTCCTTGAGGAGAAAGACATTTTTTTTTGTTTTCTTTGCATCATTAGCACTGAGCACAAAGCCTAACATGAAGTAAGAACTAAGTTAATGGTTGTTCACTGACTGCCTTGGGACCTTACACAAATAACTTAAAATTTCCAAACCTCATTCTTCCTATGTAAAATGAGAATAATAATTCCTCCTTCACTTCCCTAATAGTTGGTATGGGGATATGCCACACTTATAATAATATTTGTATAATGCTTACTATGTGCCAGGTACTGTGCTAAGTGCTTTATAAGCATTCTGACATGTAGATGCTATTATTATCCCCATTTTGCAGAGAATAAGGAAACGGGCAAATAAAGGTAAGTGACTGACCCAAGGACCAACAGCTACTAAGTGGATGAGGCTGAATTTGAACTCAGGTCTTCCTGACTACAGACATTGTATTCTATTCACTGTACCACCTAGCTACCTCTATATGCAGATACATGTATAATATATCTATATACTATGCATATGTGTTAGATATGTTTTCTATTTACATATACATATATGAAGTTTTTAATTCTCCATATGAATGTGTCTATCATGTGTATAAATAAAGAGTTTCATAAAGTATGGCATGAATATCAGATATTATTATTATTATCATCATCATTACAAACTAATAGGGGATATACTACAAATACAAATAACTATACTATAAAATGGAATGTGATAAGTGAATAGGAAAAATAAAAATTGCTATTCCAGTTCTAGTTCTCCTACGCTTCTTTCTCTAATCCTGTGTGATTGGTCCCTGAGCTTCTCTGGCCACCAAAGTAGAAAATCTTACCTAGTTCCCCAGTTTCTACTACCAGTGAGACTGAACAGGGTGATTTCCATTTCAATAACTCTCTGTATAGCACATTTCTCCTGGTCCACAGCTCTCACTAACCTCCTTTCCCCAGACTCTCTTCTCTCTTATGTATACTCTCCTGGGATATGCAGGAAAGATGAGTATTTTTCATAAGAGGGCTTGCCAAACCCTTTTCAGAGCTTCTTTCCTCCTTTAGTATTCACCTGCCACTCAGCTCTCACTTTTTGCTCCAAAGCACTATAGGATGCTTAGCAGTCATACCCCAGGAAATCATCTCACAGGCAGGCTTAAAGCACGCTGAGGGTAACTGAGGGATCTCAAACTCATCAGTGATTTAGGGCGATATCCATCCCAGGAATGTGAAAGTTCCCCCTACAGAGGGAATGGATGACAACAGTTTGTTTTAATGGCCATGAAGGCACCAGCAGCTGGCCAAGGCCATCCACTGCAACCTGAGCCTTCTCTAGTCATCTTTCTTGACTTTTATCTTGCCACTGAACTTGGGTGAATCTGAAAGAGTGAGGCCAATGACTATGTACAACTCTGCCTCATGTAGATCCAATTTATGAACAAGTCAAAAGACATCCCACATGGCGATGTCATTTCCATCTTCTTCCAGTATGAAGGACAACAACCAACCAACCTCCCATCCAAATGACTAATAGTTTGGTTCAAACTTGATCTACCCAAAAGCAATTAGTTCATACAAATTTAATTGAGCATTGCTACATGGACAGCAACATGCTAACTATTCTAAGCAAGTACATAAAGTGACAGTGTCCAAGGTGAAAAACTAATATTTGTCAGGATTTGAACCCAGACTTTTCCTAACTCAAAGTTCAATGTGTTATTTATAATTCTATAGATCAATTTCCATCCCTTAGCTAGCATATACCAATCTATTTCCTAGGTATAATAGATTCACTGTGACATGATTTTCCAAACACAATTTCTTTTTTAGATAATATTTTTTCAATTACATGTAATAAATTTTAACACTCATTTTCTAAAATTTTGAGTTCTAAATTTTCTCCCTCCCTTTCTTCCCCCCCCCCCAGATGGTAAGCAATTTGATCTAGGTTATACATATAGGGTAAATGTCCTCAGTCTTGTGATCCTCATTTTACAGAGGACAAAACTGAGGTCCAGAGAATTCTTACCATACCCCCCACATAGGATCATAGATTTAGAACTGGAACAGAGTGAGGAGATCATCTGGTCTAACCTTTTCATTTTATAAAAGAGGAAATTTATGGAGACAAGGGAAATTATCTGTCCCAGGTTACCCAAGTTACAAATCAAAGAACCAGAAATCAGTTTAAATCCAGTTCTATTTCCACTGCATCTCATTGCTTCAATAATCTGAAATTTATTTATTGAGTATTTTTAAATTGATAATTAAATAAATATATCAGTATATTGATTTATTAATTTGTTATTAAAATGTGTTATTTAACCTCTCTAGACCTCAGTTTCCTCATATATGAAATGAAGAAGTTGAACCAGATAAATTCTGAAGTCTCCTCCAGCCCTAAAGACTTATGTTCCTATGACATGACACTGAATAATTTTTACTTAGCACCCAAGCATTTTCTCCCAGCTTCTTCAACAGAAGCCCCAGGCTGATTGAGGGACCTCTGCATAGACTTCTCAGACTATGATCATCCTTGAGTTTAGGGAAATTGAGATGGAATTGGACTACAGGTAGTCCTTTTTTTCTGTTAGCCTTTCTTCTCCCAGTGGCCCATTCTTGGGTTTTCTATATATGTATCACAGAAAGAATGAAGCCCAAACCACTGGTGATAACTTCTTTAAAGGCTTAAAAAAAGACTCCATCTATTTTCCCCACAAACCATTTATGTGTTCTTTATTTTTCAGCCCAAACCATACAATTCTACCCATTAATGAGAAAAGGAAAGGGGGGAGGAGAGCCTTCCAGCAATCTCTCCCTAATTACAGCAGAAAGCATTCAAAGCAATTTGCCAGACACCTTTGTGAGACAATAAGTAGACTCAATGAAATATGAGTGTGCTTCTTAGAGCACCAATAATCAGCACAGAGGCCTATGCCTATGCTTTAAATATGTATATGTACATACAAAAATACACACACACATATATATATGCATACATATATATATAATTGTTTCTACATTCTTAATATTTTAATAAAAAATGTCCTGGTACCTAATTGATTATGCCTTATTATTCCATGTTTTGATTTTTAATAATGCAATTACATAAATAACTTTCAGGAAAGGGCAGAAAAAATGAATGAGCTAACTGAAGATTCTGATTGCATTCAAAGCTTGAAAAAAATGTCATCAGCTTTTGTCTTCCCTCTCTCAGTCAGCCCAAGGACCTGAGATGATGAGGTAACTGAAGGAATGATGCTCCAAGAAGGAGCTATGCATCATCAGAGTGAGAACATGGCAGCAGCCCAGGTCCAAGCTAGCCTTCCAGTTTATTCAGATTCCTAGAACTGTATTAAGGAACCACAATCTGTAAAATAACACTTCTCACAGCATTTCATAAGATAATGACAACAGAGAACAAATATATGGGCGGGAAATGACGTTGAGTTAAATGCCATCACAATCTCTCCTTTCTCTGAATGCCAGTAAGGGTTTTTTCTGTCTATACTACTCATTCTGATACTTAAACATTGACTGTCTCATCTTGTTTTTCTGTTTCCTTTTTTCCTCTTCTATAAAATGAGGGGTCTGGATACCATGATCTCCTACGTTTCCTTGAGCTATGCCATTCTATGACATATTCTACATATATCTATGCCTTATTATTCTAGTAAGATTATAAGCTCTTTGAGGGAAGGTGCCACTTCTGAGTCATTATAGCTTGCATTTTACAAGCTTTTCATTCATCATTTCATGTGATGATCACCACAGCCATCTATGGAAGGCAGAGCAGGTCTCCATTTGACCAAAGGTCAGAGGTTCAATGGCTTCTTTAAGGTCACACAGCTAGTGCTAATAACCTTGAAAAAGTCTATGGGGGCAGCTGGGTAGCTCAGTGGAGTGAGAGTCAGGCCTAGAGACAGGAGGTCCTAGGTTCAAACCCGGCCTCAGCCACTTCCCAGCTGTGTGACCCTGGGCAAGTCACTTGACCCCCATTGCCCACCCTTACCAATCTTCCACCTATGAGACAATACACCGAAGTACAAGGGTTAAAAAAAAAAGTCTATGAAGTTGTATCAATTCTGATGTATGTTGGTAAATGTTAAACAGGCAGATCCCTGAAAAAATGTAGATGTTTAATCTTCATTATTAAAATTTTTTTTCTCCACCACCACTTTCTTAAGTCTAAACAATAAAAAATCAATCAGTCAAGCCTGGATGTGTAGTGTTCAGTGATTCCCAAAGTGTAAATGCTCACACTGAAAATTTTATAATCAGTTCTCTCAAGTCAATTTGAGTCAGTTTCAGTACCCCCTCTTACTTTAACACACATGGGATGCAATTGCCAAACCTTGCCTACGGCACCCAGATATTTTAGCCTAGTTCTACTTTTCACTATGACTGCTATTATATTCTTCTTGTAGGTAGGTAACATAGTACAGTGGAAACAGTGCTGGACTTAGAATCAGGAGAGAACAACATTCAAAATCTGCCTCTGGCACTGACTAGTTATATGACTATGGGAAAGTAACTTCAAACTTCTCTGAATCTCAGTTATTTCATCTGTCAAATGGAAATTATAATGCATGAAATATGTACCTTACAAGACTGAGGTAAAGAAGAAATGAAAGACTGCAACTAAAATTCTTTAGAAGCTTTAAATCACTAGGTAAATGCTGATTGCTACACTTTTTTCAATAAAGTTGAAACTAGAAGGAAGGCAATGCATGAAAAGGGGTTAAAAAAAGAGTTACAATAATTTTTAGAATTCTTTTCACCATCAAGAACAATGGAGCTACCACAATTGGTCTCCATTATGACTGCCTTTGATATGCTTATGGAGGGAGTAGAAATGTAATAGAAGAAAATAAAAAAAGAAATTATAGCAGAACTAGAACACGTATACATAGAAGTCTATGATGGAAGCAATATATACCTTCTTATTATCCTGTGGAAATATACTTTCATATTGAAATTCATATTGAATTCTTTGGAGATTGTTTTGTGTGATATGGTCATACACCATCAGTAGGCTACTGGTGCCTCACCCTTTTCCTTAATCCTCACCCTCACTCTAAAGAGTAAGAAAGTTATACAATGTTGTTAAGTCATTTTTTTTTGGTGATATCTGACTCCTTGAGACCATATTTACAGTTTTCTTGGCAAACATACTGGAATGGTTTGCCATTTTCTCCTCCAGCTCATTTTACAGATGAAGAAACTAAGACAGAGTTAAATTAATTATCCAGGATCCCACAACTAGTGTCTGAGGCCAGATTTGAACTCAAAAAGATGAGTTTTCATGACTTCAGACCCAGCACTATATCCATTATACCATCTAGTTGCCCCTAAAAATTGGAAGTTGTTGTTCAGTAGTTTTCGACTCTTCTCAATTCCATTTGGGGTTTTCTTGGCAAAGATCCTGGAGTGGTTGGTCATTTCCTTCTCCAGTTCATTTTACAGATGAAGAAATTAAGACAAAAAGGGTTAAGTGAATTATCCAGGATCACATAGCAAATAAGTGTCTGAAGCCACATTTGAATTCAGGTCTTTCTGACCCCAGGTCCATAGTAGTTATTAA
The DNA here is from genome assembly GCF_016433145.1 of Gracilinanus agilis. Classification (NCBI taxonomy): domain Eukaryota; kingdom Metazoa; phylum Chordata; class Mammalia; order Didelphimorphia; family Didelphidae; genus Gracilinanus; species Gracilinanus agilis. Next base: position 656,937,153 of record NC_058131.1, on the reverse strand, counting down.
AGTTAGAGTGGAAGGGATAGAGTCACAAGCAATCAGAGTACATATTATATATATATATATATATATATATATATGTATATATGTGTGTGTGTGTGTGTGTGTGTGTGTGTGTGTGTGTGTGTATGCCTGCCAGTAATGAAGCCACAATGGATTCTCTGAAGAAAAACAAAAGTTCTAGTGATGAAGACAAATCCTCCTGAATCTCAGCGTGTTTCAGATCTCATGTCCCATGAACCTACAAGAAATGTATTGTTTCTGATCCTACTTTCTTTATCTGTACCCAATGCCCAGTCCAATGGGAAGATGGGGTTGAACAGACTGTGGAAATGGCATTGCCATACACTTTTGTCTTCTCAGAAGAAGATCCAAACTGTATACATCCTAGTATTTCTGTGTCAAGGTGAGGGTCCAGGAGCTGCAGCAGAATTGCCACCAACTACATGGGACAAAAATGCTTAGAGGGATTATATTCTAAGTCAGTGGAGAGAATATTGAGGCTGGGGTTTTCCCCTTCCTGCCTAAGGAGAGATTTTAATATCAAAGTGGTTAATTCAGTTCAAATAAAATTAAAACAACATATAAGCAAACTATGTGCTAGGCATTGAGTTGGTTATTGAAGACTAAAGATAAAAATAAAAAAGTTTTTCCCCTCAAAAAGCTTAGACTCTACTATGGTAGGTAGGAGGTTCAGTGATAAAGTCCTGGGCTTGAAGTCAGGAAAACTTGAATTCAAATTCTGCCTCATATACTTATTAATTGTATAACACTGGGCAACCTGTCTGCCTCAGTTTCAACTACTGTTAAATGAATATGATACTAGTACCTGTCTTCCAAGATCGTTGTGGGAATGAAATAAGATATTTGTAAAGCACTTAGTACCATGCCTAGCACATAGCAGGTGCTTAATAAATGCTTGCCCCCTTCCTCACTGGGGCACTCAGGGAGTCCAGAATATAGAGTGTTGGATCTAGAGTCAGGAAGGAACATGTTCGAATTCTGATTCAGAAGCTTACTAGTTGCATTACCTTGGACAAGTCATACTCTTTCAGCATTAGTTTCTTTATAAAATGGGTATCAAAATAGTTCCTACTTCACAAAGTTGTGTAAAGATCAAATTAGAGTCTCACATGGAAAGTCCTTAACAAACTTTGAAAAACTACATAAATGTTGGCTATTATGTTGTTTCTAAGAAGACCATTTTAATTTCAGCTTGGCTTGCCTTTCTATTGTCATCATTACTTGACATTGTGTGCCCAGAGCATTTTTCTAACAGAGAAACTACATTTTCTAGGAAGTCCCTTTACACTAGGTAGAAAACTCATACTTGGGCCAAAAAAAAGAAAAAATATTATTAAAAGGAAAAAAAGTCAGGAAATGACTTCCAGTGGTACAAAGCTCTGTGAAAGAAGGAAGCAGTCTACTAACCTGGCAACAAACTAAACAGCTAATCAATTGTAGAAATTTGATCATAATCTCCAGCCTCAAACTCCCTGTTCAGACCATGAGTCTTTCAAGTGTATATTCATTACTTCAGTGAGGCAGGAAGTCAAATTCAGCAACTGTCACTGACCTGGAATTTAGAGGGGAAAATAAGCAGCTTTTTGGAGAAGACAGAAGATAAAAAAAATCCCAGGAAAATCCCCTGAATGCAACTGAATTAACCCCTGCCAGTCTCTCCTAACAAATCGTGTCAAAACAATCTACTATCCTTCTGTCACAGTGTGACTTAGCCTCAGAGATCAAGGGAATCAGTCTGTAGACTTGCCTCCTCTGGAAACCTATGAAAATAGAAGAGATTTTCAGATGTGTGGAATAGATTAGAGATGATCCTTTAAGAACACAGAACATGTAATAGGAGAGGGCTGAGAAGATGATAGAGTGAGAGGCAGCAAAAGAAATAGAAGTTCTTCATGGTCCCCCTTTAAAAGTAACAAAAGAAATTTCAAAAAGAGAAATTGAACAGTAAAAATTAGCACTTATGTTTTGATTTAATATTCTAATTTGAGCCTTATAATCACGATATGAGAGAGGCAAATAAAAATATTATCTCCATTTTTTTTTCAGTCTGGGACTTGGATTTCATACATCTCAGTAATTCTTGGCATGAAAACTCTTCCTCTGATGCAGATCAATAATTCTCTTATGACTTAATAGCCTCAGAGTGCTGCCTGACACACATAGAGGTTAAGTGCCTTGCCTATAGTCACATAATTAGGATGTTTTAGAGATAGGATTTGAACCCAAATCTTTTTGACACCAAGATTTGTCCTTAGTCTACAAAGCCATGATGTCTTTCCTTCCATTTTACTGCTGAGAAAACCTTCTGAGAAGTTAAGTGATTTGTCCGTATTCAATTGGTAGTGTGTAAGAGATAAAATTTGAAGCCAAGTCTTCCTCACTCCCAAAAGAGCACTCTATTTACTATGCTACAGAGCCTATCAATTTTATTTATAATAAACTCAAAATTAAAACTCAAGAAGCAACATGGGTATGATGAAAAATCATTACAGAATACTAAACACTTACTAAGGATAATTTATTTAGAACTTATTTTAACAATAAAGAACTTATTTAACAATAACCATTACATAGGATCCCAGCACACTTAGTGCCACACTTTAGCAATGGGAGGTGTTAACAACTGCTTGGAACAGAAGCAAGACTTAAAAGAATCAGACCCCTAAGTACTTTTCAAGTTTTATATGGTGCAGTGAAGAACACAAGTTGACAGAGAGAAGTACAAATTCTATGGTTTCACCCAGAGCAATATTATCCAATCCCTTAATAGACACAGGACATCAGATACAGTATGTGCTTTCCACAACACCCAGTTTTTGAAAGCATCTCTTCTCTCCATTCTTAAAAAAATCATAAATATTTCAGGGTATACCCACTTCTGGTTGGGGTGATTACATTCCATCAGCCAAATAATCACAAAATCATAATATTTTTTATAATTCAAAGATATTTTAGTGGTCATCTCTAATGTCTGGTATATAGCAGGAACTTAGTGAATAATTATTGTTTGTTTGATCTAGTCCAACAAATATATGAAAAGGAATGTGCAGTTTACATGCCCATGTATCACTACATAGCTTATGCTTATAAACCTCCAAAAAGCATGAACTCACTATCTCCTAAGTTGGTTCATTCCACATTTAGGTACTTCTCATAGAAAAAATTTTCAAGACTAAATTTGCCTCTTTAAAATTTCTGCCAATTCCTCTTGGTTCTGTACTCTGGGGCCAAAAAGTATAAATATAATTCTGCTCTTACATTGTTCAAATATTTGAACACAGCTACTTGCCCTCATTTGATTATGCTCCAGTTTAAAAATCCCTTTCTTAAACTATAGTGCCCAACTCTAAACAATATTCTCCTGACATAGTCTGACCAGGGCAGAATACAGAGCAACTACCTCTTTATTATTGGAAGATATTTTTCTCTGAAGGCAACCCAAGATTACATTATTGGGATGAGAGCTGCCATATCACACTATTGATTTATGGTAAGTTTGTACTCCTCTGACACTCTCAGATCCTCTTCAAACTGCTTTCAAACCATGACTCTCCCAATTCATATTTGTGACTTTGATTATTGGAACTTAAACATAACATTGTCTATTTATCCTTCCTGAATTTTATCACACTAGACTCAAAACAAGACTCTAACCTGTCAAGATCTTTTTGGATTTTGGACACTGACATCCAGGACATTATCTGTCCCTCCCAACTTTGTGTCATCTTCATATCTGATAATTATGCCATTTATGCTTTTATTCAAGTCACTGATAAAAATGTTAAGCAGTACAGAGCCAAGACCAGATTCCCTAGGCTATTCCACTGGAGATTTCCTGCCAAAAGCATGTCAAATTTTTAATGAGTCTTCTTTGAATCCAACCATTCAACTAGTTCCAAATCCATCTAATTGTCCTACCATCTGGCCCAAATTGTTCCATCTTCCATAAGAATACCATAAGAGATTTTTTCAAATACCTCAGTAAAATCTAAGTAAAAATTTACAGCTTTTCCCATGATATGAGAATTTGGTGAAGCTATCAAAAAAGGAAGTAAGGTTCATTTGACATGACTTGTTTTTGATGAAACCATTCTGGCTCTTTGTAATCACAGTTTCCTTCTCTAAATGTTCACTAACCATCTCTTTAATGATCCATTCTAAAATTTTCCAAGGTTGGTTGAGCCCCTTAAACTATTGTTTGCGGCTTTGTTCTCCTTTTTACAAAAGCCAGGACATTTGCCCTCCCTAATCCTGTGAAATATCTCCATTTACCATATTCTTTCAAATATCACTCACAATAGCTTAGCCATCTATTCTTCCTATTCTTTCGGTATCCAAGGTATTCTGATTTCATCTAGGTTAGTTGACATATATCCAATGAGGACCATTAGAATATAAGTTCCTTGAGGACAAGAATTACCTTTAGCCCCTTTTTTGTCCATCGAAAGTGCTTAATAACTGTTTATTGATTGATTGATTGATTGAAATGCTTTCTCACTTTCATCCTATTTTCTTGACTATCAATTCCCTTGGCCACTTTAATCATTCAATTATTTAAATATGAAGATTATTCTCCACGGCAGAGAAAAAGGAAGTACAGTAAGAATTAAGCAGTTTCACCCTTCTCAATATTTTTAGTTATCATTCTATTTACCCCTAAACAATTGTCTTGGTCTTTCTTTAATCCTTCTCTTTCTCTAAAAATGAGGTTTAAAAAAAATCCTTACCTTCTATCTTAGTATCAGTTCTAAGATAGAAAAGTGGCAAGAGCTAGGCAATTGAGGTCAAGTGATTTGCCCAGCGTCACACAGGCAGGAAATGTCTGAAGCCAAATTTGAACCTAAGTCCTCCCAACTCCAGTCCTGGTGCTAGATCCACTGTGCTACCTACCTGCCCCCCATAAGACCTTTTTAAAACACTTTTTATTTTTATCTGAGAGTTAATGTGACATAGTAAACAGAAAGTTAAACCTGGATTCAGGAAAACTTGGGTTCAAGTGTTTCCAATATACTTGTTTGTGACCCCAGGCAAATCCCTTAACCTCTCAGTAGTCTAGACAACACTATAAGATAACTGCAGAGAAGATGTTAATCTGATATCATATCAAGGAAGGAGTTTCCTTATCTGAAAATTCTATGTACCAACAAAGTTACAGGTCCAGTACTTTATCATGTTTCCTCACAAGCTTCATTCCAAATTATAGCATTGCTGATATTATTTTTATGGGACTGTGAGATACTATGGTACCATGCTTAGTTAGATGTCCTCACTTCCATATTCTCTATGTATAATTTCAATAATTTAAGTTTCTTGATAAATTTCCCTTATACCCATAGAGTCTCATCATAAAAAATATTCTATTTTTCCTCCTCAAAAAATTTGTTTCTCTTTTGTCTTCAGAATTTATTTTCTCAGTGTTTACCATTTCTCTCTGCTTATTTTTCTCCCCTTCTATCATAATCCATGGAAAGAGTTGTCACATTCTCATCGCTTTTGCTCTAATAACTATTTCTTCTGGGTTCCTAAGAATCAGATCCAGAATAAAATTTCCCCTCATTAACTTACCTACCTTTTAAAAGCTGGAAGTGTAAGTTGAGAACTCTCATTTGTGTAAAGGAAAACCATCATCAGATAGCTTCCTGTATAATAAGTTCCCAATTCTATTATATTCTGTCTCTGAGGTAAGCTTGTTTTCTAAATTCATATATTTCTTCCAGTTATCTTAGTGACCTATAATTATTCATTAATGGGCTACCAAATATAGATAGAAAGTCTAAAAGCTATGATCGTTAGCATATGCTGCCTCTTTTTGAACCATTCTGCTACTTGTTATTTCAGAAGTAGAAGAAAACCACAAGAGTTAAGATCATCCATTGTCAATTTCATGCATGATTGTAGCAAAAAAAAATGTATTTTCCTTTGGTCAGTCTTAGGATAACAAATTTATACTTTCTGAAGAAGGCTGATCCTCAGAGATATCATCTGTCTCTGGGACCCTATTAAAATAATTTTCAGTTTATTACAACTTAAAATAGCTTGTGCTCTATTTAAATATTCTTCAAGAACCCATGACAACCTTCATACCATAATGAAGCATCAGAGCAGGAAGTTTTGTGTAGGGAAAAACATGAAGATGGAAAATAAGGAGAACATGGAAATGTCAGTGGATGCAATTAAAGTGGAAATTATAGACTAGGATAAGTAATGGTAGATAAAATAGTTGAAATGGATGAGTAAGGTCAGAATATATCATAGATTTTTAAGCAATGTAGAAATTACATATTAGTTTTACCAAAGAAAGAAAACTTATAGTAGTTTTAAAAAATATCAAAAGAAAAAAGCCTCATTATAACAGATAAGGGCATTTTGAGCAAATTGCCCATAACTATTAGAAATGAGTAACATTTTGCAATTGGAAACAATCTTTAAAAAAATACTAACAAGAAGAAACTTAACAATCATATCACCCAGGAAAACTTTAAAACTGAGACAATAAAGGAAAAACATATCAACCTGGAATAAGAGATTATATATAAAATCAGATTCCTACATATTTCTGCAAAAAATAGGAAATTATTGAAGAAAGCAGAAAATAACTTTAAAAACAATTAGTCTAGCTATTCAATGTTGAAAGCAATTGGCCTTTTCTTGTGATTGTAGGCAAATGAAGGAGTAATTGGCTGAAAAAAGCCAATGCCTGCACTTGGTCCAAATTTGGCTATCATGACTCTTCCTGCTTTGGTAGAATGATTCCTGAGTCTCATCATGTAGCATATAAAAGGAACTCAGACATTCTTAAAAGGACTAGGTGATTTATAGGGAGTACTAGAATAACATGTACATCTGTTTAGTTTTCCACATTTGATGTCACAGTGAGAGGATTGCCAATTACTAAGCTTCTGTTGGAAATGTAAGAATCAAGTATAGAAAGATCCGAGCAAAGAAGTTTCCAGAAAAGAAAGTTCTATGCAGGATTCATCTTTAATATTACTCATAGAGAGGGGAGTTAGGGGGAGTACTAAGTTCAAAAAGCCAGAGAGACTTTTTGGATGAATAAAACTTCCATTTCAAAATTGGTTTTCTAGCAAATATAGGATAAAATATGATCATTTGAAAACCAAAAGGATTTCAAAGAAAGTAAGTAGGAGAATAAAACAGTACCTCAAGAAGATCCATTAGAACTGAGCCAGAGAGACACCCTAGAGAGTTAAGGACTTTCAATAATTGATACTTAGTAAGTATTTAATTACGCTTAAAATATTAACATGATTAGCTGTGTTGAAACAAAAACAATCATAGTATGGCATCAATTAAATTACTGAGTGATATAATTGGGTTTAAATAGAACAATAGGGAGAAAAAAGAAGAGGAAGACAAAAAAGAAAATTTAACATATGTAACTAATGGGTAACCATGTAACTAAAAGGATAATTTAGATAAAGACAGTAAATAAAAGATTCGAGAAAGAGGACAAAAAAGAAGGGAAGGAAGAGCCCCTATCTTTGAAAGAGGGAAAGTTTAATTTCACAGATGATTTTGGATCTAATAACATAAAAGATAAGAGTTGTGTTTATTGTTAAAATGTCAGGTTTAATTCTAGAAATAATAAAAATAAGAAAGCTTGAGTTTTTTTCTGAAAAAAAAAAACAACAAATACTTTAATCAAGAGAGGTGAGTCAAAATGAGTTATAAGCTTCGATGTAAATTGACAATTCTCCCATAAAATAAAAATAACAAGGACATGAATTTTTTAAATAAAATAATATGTTGTACTAAAGAAACACATGTAGCACATGCAAATAATGAAATTGAAAGGGTAGCCTAAAATTTATACTATAACACAAGAAAATCAAAAGACTCTTTGTTGTTATCTGAAAAAGTAGAACTCACACGAGTATCAAGAAAAATTAAATTAAATTATATGATGTTTAAAGAGCTAACAAATAGTATGTAAAATATAAATTTGCACTAAATAACAGTTTGTGAAGTAAATTTATAATTTTACATGCATGGATTATTAATACTTATGATATTGATGAGACTAAAAGATTTTTGCGACTCAACTATCAGAGTAGTAAACAAAGAATTTACAAACTTGAGAGTAGTAAACAAGTTGATCTAATAGTTTATGGAACAAACAATGAAAAAATCAAGAAATATGTATTTCTTTCAAGAATATATTGCATATTTATTGAAATTGAATATGTTCTTAAGTGTAAAAAAGTTCATCTGTCATCAGGCAGGCAACAACATTTATTAACCACTTACAATCTGCCAGACATTCCTCTAACTGCTAGGAATATAATGAAAGACAAAAATACCATTCCTTCCCTCAAGGAAATCTTATTCTAAAGGGGAACACAATATGTAAATATGTACCTACAAAATATTTCCATAATTTACATAAAATGCATAGATGATAATTACAGAGGAAAATTGGGGAGGGGGCAATGGGTGAAGAAGTTGCCATGAGAAATGCTTCCTGGAAAAAATTAATCTTCAAGGAAGACAGGGAATCTTAGGGTTAAAAGTGAGAATGGAAAGTATCCCAGTTTTGGAAACAAGCCAGTGCAAAGACAGTCAGGTGATCAAGTAGACCAGTGAAGGTGGATTGGATGAGAGTTTCACTAAAAGAGTGAAAGGTACCAGGTTGTAAAGGACTTAAATAATAAAGGATTTTTTTATTTGATCCTGAAGATAATAGGGAAATTCTAGAGTTTATTTAATGCAGAAAAGGGAGTTGGAAAGGGATTGTAAAATGGTCAAAGCTATATTTTGGGGAAAAAGTATTTTGGCAACTAAGTCAAGGATGAATTGTAATAAAGAGGGTTTTGAGGCAAGGATTTCCAGTTAGAAGACACCATCACTAATCCATGAGAATAGTGATAAGGCTTCAAACTATGGTGATAATTATATGAGAAAAAAGATCACAAATGAAAGATTAGAAGGTAAAATGACACTCCTTAATAACAAATTTGGTGTGAGTGGTGAGTGACAGAGAGAAGTCAAATGTGAAACTGAAGATATAAGTCTAAAAAATGAGAGGATAATGATATCCTGTACAGAAGCAAAGAGAAGGGGAATATTTGGGGAAGAAGATAATGAATACTGTTTTTGATATGTTGAGTTTGAACTACTTATATGGCACCTAGACACCTAATTGAAGATATCAAAAATATAGTTGGTGATGCAGGACCAGCGCTTAAAATCATCTGTACAGAGATAATTGAACATATGGCCTTTCATGAGAATACCAAACAAGATAGTTTAGGAATAAGAGAAATCAAGACAGGACAACAACTTGAGTGATCATCATAATGGGTATGACATTTATGAATGTCTAGCAAAGGAGACTGCAAAAGAATACTCAGACAGATAAAAAGAGCACCAGGAGAGAATTGTGTTATGAAAACCTTGAGGAGAAAATATCTAAGAGAAATTAAATAATCAACAGTGTCAAAGGCTTTAAAGTGGTCAAGAAAAGAAGGAGACAGAAAAAGACACTAGGAAATTCAAAGAAAGGAAGAAAATGTGTGTATATACTAAATTTACAAGCCAAAATACAAAAAAAAAAAACTAGAAGAAAAGGTTCATAGTAAAACTCAGACAGGGGTCTAATTACTCAAATATACAAGGAGTTAAAGCAATTGTATAAAAAATCAAGCCATTCCCCAATTGATAAATGGGCAAGAGACATGAATAGGCAATTTTCAGGTAAAGAAATCAAAAGTATCAATAAGCACATGAGAAAGTGTTCCAAATCTCTAATAATTAGAGAAATGCAAATCAAAACAACTCTGAGGTATCACCTCACACCTAGCAGATTGGCTAAAATGAAAGAAGGGGAGAGTAATGAATGTTGGAGGGGATGTGGCAAAATTGGGACATTAATGCATTGCTGGTGGAGCTGTGAACTGATCCAGCCATTCTGGCTGGCAATT
>NC_058131.1:656902276-656927101 GCF_016433145.1 Gracilinanus agilis | reverse complement strand
AAACAGACTTGTACGAAAATATTTATAGCTGTGCTTTTTGTGGTGGCAAAGAACTGGAAAAGGAGGGTATGTCCTTCAATTGGGGAATGGCTGAACAAACTGTGGTATATGCGGGTGATGGAATACTATTGTGCTAAAAGGAATAATAAACTGGAGGAGTTCCAGGCGAACTGGAGAGACCTCCAGGAACTGATGCAGAGCGAAAGGAGCAGAGCCAGAAGAACATTGTACACAGAGACTGATATACTGTGGTAAAATCGAATGTAATGGGCTTCTGTACCAGCAGCAATGCAATGACCCAGGACAACTCTGAGGGATTTATGGAAAAGAACCCTACCCACATTCAGAGGAAGGACTGCAGGAGAGGAAACATATAAGAAAAGCAACTGCTTGAATGTATGGGTCGGGGTGGACATGATTGGGGATGTGGACTCGAAACTACCACACCAATGCAACTACCAACACTTTGGAAATTGGTCTTGATCAAGGACACATGACAAAACCAGTGGAAATGTGCATTGGCCATGGGTGGGGGGGAGTGTGGGGGGTGAAGGGGAAAGTAGGAGCATGAATCATGTAACCATGTTAAAAATGATTATTAATAAATGTTAAAAAAAGAAAAAAGAAAAAGAAAAGAAAAAAAAGAAATCAAAAAAAAAGAAGATACTACTAACATATTTCAATGAATCTATTATTTCAATGTGGGCATGCCCTCTAACAGTGAAGCTCATAATGCATTCACATTCTCTCATCCTGAGTAATTCTTATTTCTGTTCTCTCAAACATTCTACTATAACTTTGCCCACTAGGCCAAATACCTTTCTCTGAATCTTTTTAACATTTCTGATGTAGCACTCAGGTTATTCATCTGTTATCTATCACTGTCACTCAATATCTCTAGTTTCTATTGAACTGTTATCTAAATATGTCTCCATATTGTAAAGTAATTTAAATCTATTGAAGGACTACATTTATCTTTACTAAATTTTGTCTCATTTGACTTAATCAAATTTCAAGCTATTCATTATTTTTTTTCATTGTGGCTTTTTCATTTGCTGAAAATTAATAAATTTCATCTATGTCAAAGAATGCCATTGACCAAAATTTCCTTTCAAATACAGCCAATGACAGATCCCTGGGGCTTCCAAAATGAAGTTTACATGTCTCCATTACATCCAGTGGCATAACATGAAAAACTTTGCCAAATGCTTTGCTAGATAAATTAAATATGTTACTAAACCCTCTGATCTACCAACAACCAGACTAATATTTCTAAAAGAGTGAAATCAGTCTTCTGGTCCTTCATCCTGTTTCCTGAAAAATCCATGACTGCTCTTAATGATTTAATTCTCCTTGCTCATTAACAGAAATAATCCCTTTAGTAACATTTTCCTTAATATTGTCAGTCATCAAACTTGAGCTCATCAACTCAAACTCTGAAGACTCCCTTCTTCCCTCTTTCGAAAATCAGAATATTTCTATCTTCACTCATAAAGCATCTCTAACATTCCCCAATTTTAAAAATCATTAATAATTTCTCAACAATCATATTACCAATTCTTTCATTACATTCATATATTGTTCAGCTAGGAATTAGATTGGGTCTTGTTGAAGGCACATAGATCTTATCTTACCATCTCTTTCCTTATATTGACTTTAAACTTCTAATTACTTTTGTGCTAACATTCAGAGTTCAAAGTTGGAGAAAACTGAAACAAGAAAACAGAATAGGTTTGTCTTCTCTCTCAACAGCTTCTTTTTTTTAATTATTAAATTATCCACCCCAAAGATGTCATTAAAAGAAAAATATGTTCATAGATTCTTTATTAATAATAGTAAAATTAAACTAGAAACAAACTTTAAGTCCAATAATTGGGAAATAGTTGAATAAATGACAATGGGATATTATACTGTTAAAAATGGCAAATATGAGAAATACAAAGAAATATTTTAAAGACATATGATATGACACAAAGCAAAAAGAATTACTGGAATGATGTAAAATAAAATGAGACTATATTTTTAAAAATATCTATAAATACAAAAAAACTGGGAAAAGACCATTGAGTGAATATTTATTTTAATACTTCAAAGATAACATTATTTTTCTTTTTAAAATATGTATTAACTACAAAGTATTTGGTTTGGAGTTTGAGTCATAATTTTGTTTTATTTACATTTGTTAAGATTGCTACTTATATAAAAACCATTTAAAACAAATTAAAAGGTTGGACTGGCTTATTTCCAACGTAATTTCCAACTGTTCTCTGAATAGTATAAAGAGCATCTCACAGTTCAGCCACTTCTTAAAATTCTATAACAAATAATGGCCTCAGAATCTACCAAAAAATAATCACACTTGAAAGGGTAATTTTCCCTATGAATCATGCAATTTCTCATATCTCCTCTCAATGTCATCAGTTATCTTTGGGATGAGGTGGATTTAATGAAAAGTTTGGGTTTATTGGCAGTTATTGGCACCATACCATTTTGGGCTGTAGGAGCTGCTGTAGTCACTGAATTTTCTTTTGTGTACTGCTTTGCAAATTGAAAAGCTGAATCTGGCTACAGATAAAACAGCAGGAGAAACAACTGTTAGGTTGGCTCCCATTTTTCTGAAACTCCTCTTTTCTCCTTTTGGAAAGAGAAATGTGAAAGAGACAAGGGCGCCTTCTCAGTAATATCATCACAAACCAGAAAGAGGGCTCAGGGCAGCCAGGTCTATACTGGCAGATAAAATGTTCTGAATAGGGAGGTGGAGAATAAGAATTTATTCCAACCATTCATCTTAACTCTAAATATTTCTTTGTCAGGAAGAAAATATAAAAATACCTCTGCCAACAAACTCCAAAAGTCTCATATGAGGTTTTTAAAAAATGTTAGTATTAAATCCTTGATTGACACATTTCTGCCATAAAAAATTTTATTTGAGGGAACAGCTGGGTAGGTCAGTGGATTGAGAGTCAGGCTTAGAGACAGGAGGTCCTAGGTTCAAATCCAGCCTCAGACACTTCCCAGCTGTGTGACCCGGGGCAAGTCACTTGACCCCCATTGCCCACCCTTACCACTCTTCCACCTAGGAGCCAGTACACAGAAGTTAAGAGTTTAAAAATGTTAAAAAAAATTATTTGACAGCACTAATCTATACCCAAGTCAATTTTACTCTAGAGAGAGGATGATGTCCAAAAGTAAATAGTCCCCCACACCCTCCAACATGATATTCTGCCCCCAGGATGAATGTTAGGTAACATTTATAAGAATTTTGAATAGGACAAAGATAGAGTTCCCAGTCAATATACAAGACTAGACATAACTGGTGTTTCCTTGACCACTTCTATTCATAATTGTAAAGATTTCTTTCCTGTGATCAATATCTTAACCTTGAAGGGGTAAAAGAAGAGTGCCCTTAGGAGAATCAATGGTTTCAGGTGGGTAGGGAGGCAATGATCTTATTTAGACAAGAGTTAAGTTTAGTTATTACTCTTAATTCATTTTCCTAAGAAAAGTTGTATTTTACTTTACCTATCACCCATCTTTCTAATGGGCTTTTCCAAGGATTTTGGAAAGAGCTTTTTAGAGTAGAGAAATATTTTTCTAGTTCTAGAGAAACAATAAAGGAGATTTTTAATATGCTTTTGAAAAGATTTGCTATAAAACTAGAGCCATCCTAGAGCATACCAAGAGTATGTGGCCATCTTCAAAGTATAAATTGAATATTACCCAAAGATCCAAGCAGGAACCCAAAATTACCCATATTAGCTTGATAAAGAACCAGAAATTTTTTTCCATCAGAAACATTCTTTTGAATTAGGATGCCATCTCCTAACGGCTCCCATATTAATACATGGCAGAAGATAATTCTGCCTCTCCCACTACCTTCTCCCACACTGAGCAAATAGAAGAGACAAACTAGAAAAATAAATCCCTTAATACATAGCTGCAGCTCAGGAAAATGAATTCCCATTTTGGTTATGACACCTGAAAAATATGTCTCTGCATTTCACTTTCTATGAGAGAGTGAGTAATATTTCATCTTCATTCTTTTAGACTCATGGTTAATCAGTGCATTAAGCAGAGTTTCTGAAGACTTTCAAAGTTGTTTTTTTCTATAATGTTACCCTCATTGTTGCTCTTCTGGTCCTGCTTGCTTAATTCGGCATCAGTTCAGAGAACTCTTCCCACTTTCCTTTGAAACTATCCATTTCATCTTTTTTATGACAAATTCCATTATATTAATATACTACATGTGTAACCATTTCCTACTATTACCATTAACTACCTACTATGTGACAGGCACTATGCTAAATAGGGAGAGATACATGTAGGATAAAATGGACATTTCCTTAGTTTCTATTTTTGGCTACTAAGATCTAATACAAATATTTTTATGCATATAAATGCTTTTCCTCTTTCTTTGATTACTTTGGGGTATAGGCCTATATTATCTAGAGGTAATATAGCTGAGTCAAAGGGTATTCACACCTTAGCAACTTCGGAGGATTAATTCTAAATTGTTTTCCAGGACGCTAAATCCGTACAGCACCAATGGTATAATGGTGTATCAATTTTCCCATGACTCCTCCAACAGTTGTCATTTAATTTTTTTGTTATCTTTATCAATCACATGGAATTCTATTTTGCAATGTCTCTGATGCATTTATCAAATAATACTATCTATTACAATATCTGTTAGTTTGATTCCCCTATTAAATAATAAGATCCTTAAGGGCAGGGTCTATATTTTATCTAAATATTTTGTCACTCACTGAATATAACCCAGTGCTCTGCATGCTATACTTTATTAACTTTGTTGTTGAATAGACAAAAAAATGAGAAACAAAGGAAAAATGTATATATGAAAAAGCAACTGAATTAATCAATTAACAATGTAAACAAAGAGATATTGAGTATGGAGCTCAGAATAGATATGAAGATAGAGATTAGTGGGTCACCTCCAGGGAAATAATAGATAAAACTGTGAATATAAATGAGATTGCCAAGATAAAAAATATTGAGAGGGAAAAGACCAGAAAATGAGTAATAATAGATCATTCAATTTTGCAATTAGTTTATTGAAAATCTCTAAGAGTGCACTTTTAGCTGACCTGTGACTATATTTAATGAATATTTACATGCTGTTTTCATTATTAGAATGGGGTGAAGGAACAGCTAGGTGGCTAAGTGAATAGAAAGCCATGCCTAGAAACAGGAAGTCCTCTTTTCAAATGTGACCTCAGACACTTCCTAGCTGTATGGCCCTGGACCAGTCATTTAACAGTAATTGTGTAGCTCTTACCACTCTTCTGGCTTGAAAATGATACCCAGTATTGATTCCAAGACAGAAGGTTAGAGTTGGGTTTTTTTTTTCTAATAGAGTGGAAATGAGAGGAGGAGCTGCTTTTGCATTTTCTTTTTATCCCTAGCACTTAGTACAGTATCTGGTACCTAAGCACTTGAGATAGATAGATAGATGATAGATAGATAGATAGATAGATAGATAGATAGATAGATAGATAGATAGATAGATAGATAGATAGATAACAAACTGGCTAATTGTTTGCAAGGAACTGAGAAGAGAATGGTTGGTGAGGAAGTGATCTCATGAGGTATAGACAATTTCAAGAATTTTGGAAATAAAAGGAAAAAGTTTTAAAAATTAAGAAAAGATAGGCTAGAATGGTCAAGGGAAGACTCTTTGGCAATTGAGAAAATATGACTATGTTTACAGGCATATGGGAAGAGACTAGTGAAGAGAGAAAAATTGAAATTATGTGTAAAAGTAGGGATGGTTGTTGAAAGAAAGTTTTAGATGGTTCAAAAACTAATAGGATCAAAGGCACAAATCAAGTCATTAGCCTTAGAAGTAAAGACATTTCTTCTTTTGAGGTCAGAATGAAAAGAGGCAAACTCTTTTGCCTAGAATTTATATAATTCTTATATCTTTTATACATCCTACATTCATATTTCTAGGTTTAAATCGTATTATTTTCCTCCATGCATTTTATGATTCATCCAAAATGAACACTAGTCTCTGTCCCCTGAGCAAGCCCTGGATTGTCCTTCCCTGTACTCAGAAAGAATGACATGCAAAAACCTAACCCCTATAGCCATCCTGTTCTTCTAAGAGGAGGTCCAACCAGTCTTCTACTTTGTCCCTCCTTTTTAAAGCATTATCCCATTCTCTACAAGCATTATGAGTAGATGATAGCTTTCAAATACTAGCAATGAAAAACTTATTTTCTATTCTTTTATCTGATACCTACAGTTCAGTCCCAGTGTGGGAGTAAAACCAGTATATTCCTCACACTACTGACTACAACTACTGCCCTGAGCTAGCTGTATGACCTTCTATGCTGTGCTAATAGGCTCAAGTTTCTGGAACTCTCTAAGGGGTTGAATAAGCTCAGATATATGCCCAGGAGACATATCTTCATTTATGCTTCCTGGGGACAAGTGGTTTTACTACTCACAAGTCATATTTGGCATGAACTATTAGAGTAATCGGCTTAGGGACTAGACTACTACAATAACAGAGTAGAAAGGGACCTTACCCAGACCTTCATCTTTTTTTTTTTGGTGTCTACAACAGAGGTGATGGTTTCTAACAAAAATTAAATAATTCAAGAAAAAAATGTTTTGTTAAATAGAAGGTAGTATATTATTTTAAGGCCACAGAAATATAAATAAAGATTCAAGGGGCAGATAACTAATTTTAGGTGGAAGTGAACAGAGAAGGTCTCATGGAGGCCTCTTGAGCTGTAGGTTATCACAAACATTCTCCATTGAACACTTTTTGAAGCAATACCTATTTTCTCTAAATGTGCGATTTCAAAGGGCAGTGTTCATTCAAGATCCATTTCTGGAAATGCCATTGACATTGTGTATTGGATATTCTGTTTCTAAAAGTGTATGCACCCCCCAAAGAGTTAGAGTGGATTACTTTGACTGTCAGGCTGTCAAACAACATGAGCTTAGCAATTAATAAAGGTGCCCCACCAGCATCTGTCCTTTAGGAAAGCCACCACTGTGGCACATACATCACACAAGGGAGATTGGCCTTTGGGGAAGCGACTTAGTCTGCCAATAATTTAGTTTGATAACCTAAACTTTATGTTAACTCTCTGCTGGAGGTGGACATACTCCTCTCAAGCAATGTCTCAAGTAAGTTCCCAATACTTACTATCCCGTTAAGTACATAACATTCTCCTTTCTACTCTCAGGGAGGCCACAGAGAATTTCATTGAATGTGGGAGGGAATAGAAAGATGAGAGCAAATTAATGAAACAAAGAAACCAAAGTTATTTTCTAGTATTTTCACATTAATTTTAAGTTATTCTTGTTGATAGATTAGTGGATATTGATGATGTTACACTTCTAGAGGGAATGAGCTCCAATGTAAATGTTGAAACCAGAAATCAGAAGACCTGTACTTTGGTTCTGACCTTATTAAACTAGCTATTTATACCTTGACTACTGACATAATCACAGAAAGAGTTGGAAGTAGCCTTAGTGTCCATCTCACCTAATTCAAACCCAATAAATGGTTGTCAAGTCTTTGTTTAAAGATAGCCAAATAGAGAAATTTCACAAGAATATCTCATTCCTAACTGTTCTAATTGTTGGGAAGTTTATGATGATATAAAGCTTTTATGGGCCTCATAAAGCTTATCCTTCTTTCAGGAACTAAACATAACACATCAAATCCCTCTTCCTCATGAAATCCCTTCAAAGACTTAATAATAGTGTGCATTTTGAAATGCACTAACCCTGGGAGACTACCTCTCCTAGGATCCTCTACCCTAACTTCCTCAGACATATACCACTTCCTTTGTCGGAGAGGTCTAAGGAAAGTTTATGAGAAAGGGAGAGTTTTGGAGCCTTTTTGGAGGAAGAGCCTTGGTTCTGACATAGCTGTCAGAGATCTACTTTCTAGCCTCCCTAGACCTTTGCTTTCCATAAAATAAATAAACCCAGCTATTCTATACCTTTACGTTGTTTCCTGGTCTTTATTGTGCCTCAAAGGGCTCTGGTCAGTTTCCCTCTCTGGGTTTGGGGCTACCCCAACTAGGCTATCTTCCTATTCCTATTCCTTTTCCTTCCTTTTTTCCCTTCCTTTCTCCCAACCATCCTTCCTCCTACCACCCACATCACAATAGCCATCATGTTTCCCTTCTCCTAGAGTCATCATCAGGCTCACCACTCCCAATTCCTTCAACCATTCCACACAAGTATGATTTCCTGGCTTTTCATCACCCAAGTTACTTTCCCACTCCCACCCCTGACATTCTCTGGGTTATCACTCTCCTTCCCAAAGTGTTGTGTCCAGAACTGAATGTGGTACTGCCAGATGTGACTTTGCAGTATACAAGAATTGTCACCACATCCCTGGAAGCTATACACCTCAAAGCAGCTCATGATTACATTTGGTTTTTTGTTTCCTATATCCAACTCTTAATTCCTATTAAAAGTGCAGTTCGGGGCAGCTGGGTAGCTCAGTGGACTGAGAATCAGGCCTAGAGACGGGAGGTCCTAGGTTCAAATCCAGCCTCAGACAC
Source organism: Gracilinanus agilis (assembly GCF_016433145.1). Lineage (NCBI taxonomy): Eukaryota > Metazoa > Chordata > Mammalia > Didelphimorphia > Didelphidae > Gracilinanus > Gracilinanus agilis. The sequence goes on along the minus strand of NC_058131.1, from coordinate 656,918,546 downwards.
TTCCCAGCTGTGTGACCCTGGGCAAGTCACTTGACCCCCATTGCCCACCCTTACCACTCTTCCACCAAATACACAGAAGTTAAGGGTTTAAAAAAAACAAACAAAAAAAGTGTAGTTCACTAAAACTCCTAGCTTTTTTTAGACAAATTAAAGTGCAACTGCTGTGAGAAAAACACTCCAAAGTTTGTAGCAGGACCTTGCCCCAAAAATGGAAGGCTCAAGACTCTGTTCTTGTCCAGAGGTATAAAAGTCTTTATTTAAAGAAGAGGTTTAGGGTGCTGATATGGCCTAAGGGCTGATGTCATGACCCCCTGGGACTGATGGAGTAACCCAAAGGGTAGATCACGGTTTGCACATTTATTGAATAGTCCACCCCTGGGCATTCTGGGGCATTCCAGGCAGGAAAAACCCAGTGGTAGGAGAAGCTACAAGTACAATGTTGACATTAATACAGAACAGAAAAGCACAAGTGATCAATGGTATAGGACTGACATAAATACAGAACAGAACATTATAAAACTATTATATCAGATTAATAGTACACGATAGTTAAATACTTAGTAATACAGATTTTACAATTCATGCCTAACTAGTGCTAACTGGTAAAAAATGAAAGATTTCAAAATATGAGGGTCCAGCTTCTATTACTGACCATCTCCATCATAACTATGCCCCCATGAAGTCAGATTTACCAACCAAACCCAGCGTTTAATTAACTCAATACTTATTTATTAAGTGCAAGCTATATTCAAGAAATTGTTCTAAGTGGTAAGGATTCCAAAGGAGGCAAGAAAACCTCTGCTTTCCAGGAGCTTACAATCTAATGGGAGAGACAATATGCAAACAAATATATTCAAATTAGACTATATACAGGATAAATAAGTAATTAGGAGAGAGAAAGCACTAGAATTAAGAGGGATTAGGGAAGGCTCCTATTGAAGGTTGGATTTTATTAGGACATAAAGAAAGTCAGTGAATTCAGTACTTATTGCAGAGAATGGAGAGCATTCTAAGCATGAAGAATAGCCAGAGAAAATGCCTGAAGTGGAAAGATGGAGTATCTTGTTCATGGCTATTGTCCAGGCTACTGTCACCATATTGGGGAATAAGGTATAAAAAGACTGGACAGGTGGGAGGGGGCTAGGTTCTAAAGGACTTTGAATGTCAAAAAGAGAATTTTGATTTGCTTCTAGGACAATGCAAAGCCACAGAAGTTTATTTATTAAAAGGATGCTGGTCAGACCTGCATTTTACATTTTTCTCTGTAAAATTTCAACTGATTTTATTTATTAATATGTTCTAATTTCATGGGCCTTTTGGGGTTCTCACTCTATCATCCAATGTAATGGCTATCCCTTCCAAACTTTGGACCATCTATAAATTCCATAACCATGCCTTTAACTAAATTAGTGATTTTTTTTAAATGATCAGGACAAGACCAAGAACAGAGCTTATGGCACTTCACTTCCAAATTTCATAAATCATTCATCCAGATCTAAATCCAATAATTGTGCAACAGTCTAGCACATATCTCTACAGTTTTCATAGAAATAGCATGAGAGATTTTTATCAAATGTTTTGTTTAAGTCAGTGTAAATTATATCTACAACATTCCTCTTGTCAGGAAGGAAGGAAAGAAGAAACAAAGGAACGAATGAAGGAAGGATAAGGAAAGCTAGTTTGTCATGAACATTTCTGATTACTACCTTTATGACATTTATAATCACTTTCTAGATTTTCACAGATTATCTTTAATAATGCATTCTGAAATGTTCCAAATAATCCCTTAACCTCTGTGTGCTTAAATTTTCTTTTCTGAAAAGGAAGGAAAATGATTGTTTCTGTATCTGCCTGATAGGTAATTTTGAAGGCAAAATGAAGCAATAGGTAAGAAGTCAGTACCTCCAAACTGTTTAATGTAGTCCCAGACCAAAGATGGAAGAATGATTGAAATTAGAACAGCCTAGCTCTCTCACAATGCTTAGAGAGACATTATAGTAGCTAGCCAGCATTTATATAGGATATAAAAGTTTGCAAAGTACAAATATTGTATTGTTTGATCCTCAGAACAACCCTGGGAGGTAAGTGTTGCTATTATACCTGTTTTACAAATGAGGAAACTCAGACAGATAGAAAAGAAGTTGCTGGTCCAGGGTCAGATGACTAGAAAGTTTCTCAGGCAAGATTTGTACTCAGGTCCACCTGTCTCCAGAGTCAATGTTCTATCAACTGATTAATCTATTAACATGATTAAGAAATCCATGTAGAAACCATAGTACCTGCATTTTGCCAGCCCCAGTTGACACAAAGCAACAGCCAGAAATCTGTATATACTAAGGGAAGGGAGAAGGGGGAATCATTTTTATAGGACTTACTATGTGCCAGACGGTGCTAAGTACTTTACATATAGTATCTCTTTTCATCCTCACACCAACCTTGTGAAAGAGATGATGTTGTTATCCCCATTTTAAAACTGAGGACATCAAAACAAACAGATTAAGTGACTTGCCCAGGGTCACACAGCTAGTATCTGAGTCTAGATTTGAACATAGTCCAAGGAGAATTTCATTCCCAATCTGGGAATTCAGTTCATAGAAGACTTCCAATTCTGATTGGCCCTGAATCAGACTGTACCAGCTCAGGTTGCTCCTCATTGCCTCCTCCCATTGACTGGTCAATCACTCCTCCCTAGGCTACTTTGAGAACAGAGAGTTCATTTTCTAATCCTCAGATAATACAAAACAGTATCCAAGAAAGCTGACTCTTCCTTCCAGAAGTGCCTGGAGCCTGGCCCTGACATTAAACCCCAATTCATAAAGTCACACTGGAAAAATGAAGAAACACTAGAAAGCATCAATAATAAATGTCATAAATCCAGGGAGGCTTAAGATTTAAAATATACAAGCATTGAGGAAGGGGAGGAGCCAGCTATACATTAATCAATTTGGTTGCTTATCTTTTGATATAAATTTTGAGATTTAAATAAGAGGAAACCCCCTTAAGATATTCTGAAGTACATGCTACTTCCTAAGAAATACTCTACTCTTAGGAATTACCACAGCAGAACCATCTGGCTGTTTTCTCACTGGCTACTTGTAGGTATCTTCAAATCTGGAAGAGTTTGGTAGCCTATAAGCCTATAAACTCGGCATCAGGCACTAGTGTTATATGGCTGCCAAAAAAAATAGGTTTCTTTAACTCTATGCTATATAAATAGAAGCCGAGTCTCCAGAATGAGGAAAGGAATGAGTAGTAGTCCCTCTGTCCTCTACATAGAAGCAACTAGGTAACGCAGTGGATAAGAGCTCTGGTCCTGGAGTTAAGAAGATTTAAGTTGAATTCTAGCCTCAGAGACTTACTAACTGTGTGATTCTAAACAAATTACCTAACTTCTGCCTGACTCAGTTTCCTTCATCTGAAAATGTGGACATTAATAGCACCTACCTCAAAGGGATATTATGAGGATCAGATGAGATAATATTTTTAAAACCTGGAGTAATGCCTGGAACAGAATAGGTGTTAAAAAAATGCTTATTCCTTTCACCCTTTATCTTTCCCCTTACCTTGACCAGACCACACTTAAAAGTAATATATTCTGTTCCAGGCACCCAATTTTACAAGGACTTACACAAACTTGAGTACATCCAGGGGAAGAAAATTAAGATAATGAAAGGCCTCAAAACTATTTCATATTAACATTGGTTGAAGCAACAGGAAATATTCATCCTAGAGAAGACAGAAGTAACATTATTACTACCTTTCAGTGTTTGAATAGATGTCATGTGGAAGAAGGACTTGGCTTTTTTGACCTCAAAGGGAAGAACTAGGTTGGAAATTACAGAGAGAGAGGGATTTGGGTTTGGTATGAGGTAACATTTCTGAACAATTAGAGATATCTCAAAGTGAAATGCCCTTGAGGGATAATAATTAGGATAGCTAGGTAGTGTAGTAGATAAATTCCAACCTGGAATCTGGAGAAGGTGGGTTCAAATCTGACCTTAGATACTTCCTAGTTGTGTGACCCTGGGCAAGTCACTTAACCTTAATTACCTCTTACTCAGTATCAATTCTAAGAAAAAAAGGTAATTTTGTGTAAAAAAAAATTAAGAGGTAATGAATTTCCTATCATTGAAAATATTCTAGAAGAGAGAGTATTATAAGGGATGCTAGTGAGAAAATTCCTTTTCTGGTACAAACTGAAGAAACCTTCCATCTCTGAGATTCAGTTACACATTCTATCAGTGACACCTTTGGAATGTGTTTTGCTCAGACTTTGTTCTCTTTCCTGGATTTCTCTGGCATTTGCCTATCTATTTGAGGACTTGGAAGGACTTTTACCATCTGATCAGTTTTCCTTCTGCCCTTTATTTCTAAAATGGAACACAGATTCTTTTAACAGTCATGGATTGTAATGAATTTTCCCTATTTCTTATGAGAGAAAAAAAATCTTTCGTTGATTGGGTATGGTCTTAATCAGACATGTCAGGGTTAATTCAGCACATGTAAACCTCTTGCCTTTAAGAATTAGACCACAGCTGTTTAATAAACACCTCAAACCTAGAAAGCATCCTATTTCTAACTCTGGACTCCAGAAGCAGGAAACAGGAAAATAAGAAACACAAATCTTGCTACCTCTAGATTAAATATAAAATGACAAACTACTCCCTTCTTTGTTGTTCTCCTTTTGAGGGGGCGAGTTGTTTTGTTTTCCCTTTCTCCACCTTTCAACTATTTTTCTCTCTTCTTATTCCTCATCCACCACCCCTATTCCCCTATTATTCAAATTCCCTCTCTCCCCCCACTTCTCCCCCTCAAATTTCACCTGGAAATGTATGACTTCTGAGCATCCTTACCTGGATCACAATAAGTTCCCCCATTGATCCTCAAAGGTAAACTAAAAATAGTAACCCACATAAGCCTCATCAGCCATTCTTACTACTGCCCATATATTTCTAATGTATGATCTCTGTGCCTCCAGTTTCTCATTTGTCTGCTTGAATTTTACTCTGCTGATTTAGATAGCAAGTCTGTCTGGACCAACCCCTCTTATCTCAGAGTTGGTACAATGTCTCTAATACACTTAGCATTTGCTGTTAGACATCAATGACAATACAAGGGCAGAGGAAGAAGGAAGTATTATGGCTGAACTGACTCCATGCCCTCATGGTCCTACAGTCATCATAACTGGGTCCACTTAGCTTCTACCTACAGGCTTGACCTTGTTTCCAGCTCCAGGATCAGTGCAGCCCTTATGCAAAGGAAAAATATAGTACCCAAGGATTCATAGCTCAGGTGGCTTAGCTTCAAGCCAGCCTTGCTTCTGTCCCAGCTCTCACTTTGTATTCTGGTCCTAGTAACTGAATTCTCACATAAATCTCAGTTCTGACAACTGGATCTCTGTCTTGGTTCCCTGGCTAATAGTCCAGGCCATAGGGTTCTAATTTTCTCCCTACGCTTAATGAGAAGAGGCAGCCTAAGTTGCTAGACCTGAAATAAGGAAGAAATGAATTCAAATCCTATTTCAGAAACATTAGCTGTGTAACCTTGAGCATGCATGTTCTTTACTCACTGCCTGCCTCAGTTTCCTCATCTGAATATAATATTCTATGTAATTACATTATATTACAATAATGCAAAAAGTTAATAACATAATCCCAGGATTCTTCTTATCATAAAATATAGCATTATCTAAATCCTGACTATTGTTACTAGTCCTTATAACCCCATCTTTGAACTTTATTTCCTTCAGCTCTTCTCCCCTGAAAAGACTGCCACCCTACACTTTGGCTCTCACCCCTATGGACTGCCTACTTGCCCAGACAGCTTTTTCTGTTGCTATTCCTACCCGACTTCCCTAATGTCAATCACATCTCTATCTAGACTTTGTTATACTGGCTACTATCCTTAGATCTCAGGCTGCTACAGTTGTCTTCCCAGGCTTGATAGTTAATAATAATGCCTTGTATGTCTTCTATTGTGGAGTTCAAAACCTAGTCCTGACCAAAAAAAAAAGGAGGACCAGAGAATCAACCCCTCTCCCCAGAAGCACTTCTTCAGTGATGTTCTTTACCTGATTTAAGGGGAAAGCTTTGTCTTTTTTTGACTAAAATTTGATTGAGTTCTTTTGCCCCCTCCTATTAACACCCCCCAAAAAAGCAAAAATAGCCTCTCTCCTTTGGTTGGTCTCTGCTTTTGATGGAAGAATGGATATTCAGGGCATGGAGCACGATGGTCTCTCTCCCCCTCCTAAAACTGACCTCAAATGCACAAGTAAATGAAATCTAAGCACAGCAAGGAATTCCGAGTGACTCCTGTCCCTTTGCTATAAGGTCAGTCTGCAATCCAAATTAAAAAAGCTTAAGACAGCAGCTGTCCATTGATACAACACACAGAGATTCCAAACAGGAGCCAGAGGAAATCTGTCTCCTTATTCTCTAGATTGTCTAGAGGGAAGAAATGTAATAAAGTATATAACCCAGGCTCTCAGATTGACTTGTAAATATACCTTGTCACAGCACTGCACAATCCTCCCATGAATTGAGAGCCATTTCTCTGTGCTCTTGCTGAGCGCCTTGCTCTAAATATTGGCTGCTTTCCCCTGGATTCCCAGTTGGGCACATGCTGTTATGCTGCAGTGTTTATTCCTGAACACTGAGCAAGGCAAGGTTGCCACAGTGTGAGATTGAGACCTGGCACCTCATCTTTCAAAAGTGAAGAGGGGGGAAGCCTTGGGCTCACTTGTACATGGGCAATGGCCTTAGATCTACCTTCTTTTGGAAATTATATCCTTTATATATCTTGAAGAGGACTTGGCAAGCTGTTAATATAGCCATAATAATAATACAGGATAACAGAAAATATTTCTGATAGGTTTTGACAATGTATAGCAGTTAATGCAATTGGATTCTGCATCACCTGGTATGCTAGAAAGCATCTATACCAAAGGGATAAAAATACTGTTTCAATCATACATCAAAAGCTAGCCCTCAAATAAAAGTTAGTAAATGAATTAGCACTGTATCACCAAGTTGGCTCTAGGAAGGAACAAGAAACCCAGCCTATAGGCATGTTGCATTAGAGTCAGAATAACAGGGCAGACATTCAGCTCTTTGATGTATCTCATAAAACAATGGAGCTTATTGATCTTGCTGGTTCTCTAAATAGAACTTGGGCAGAGGAGAGAGAGAACATATGGTTCTGGAGAAGAAGCAAAAACAGATGGAGAATGAGGGATGACACAGTAAAGTCAATGAGCCCCAGGTGACTAGGTAAGCTTTGTGAACTCTAGTCAACGTACCTTAAGGGGTTTATATGGTAAAATAGATATTTCTCTCAAATTCCGCTTATATAACCTGAGATCTTTAACTCTATATTTCAATAATATTTCTTCTTTGCAGAGGTAGAAAATGATGAACATATAACACTGTCAGATTTGGTTGATATATTGGTAAATTTTTCCTTTTTTATTTTTTGTAATGAAAGATGACTCTCTGGAAGGAAAATGAGAGTGATGTGTTTGTAAGTGATGATAAAATTATAACAAAATTTATTAACAGTAATATTAAAAAAACAATATTTGGTTAATTTTTATGTGGTGATGAATGAAGATTAAATTAATCTGAAAGCAAAATGAAAAGAACAATCTGGAAATTAGTTATAAAATAGCTATTGCAAGAAGGATTATGATTGAGGCATAACAGACTAATGAATATTAGCCAACAAACCAGATTTTCTTCTATTTGATAAAATTTAGTCAAACAGAAAAACTAATTATTTTTGCTGTTGTTTACAATAAATATCCTTGATTTGTCCTACAAGAGGGTCATGGAACACAGACAGCTTTGGAGTCAAAGAAAACAAATTCAAATTCTAGCTCTGTCACTGACTATCTGTATGATTTTAGACAAATCACTTAACTTCTCTGGAACTTGGTTTGATCTGGAAAATGAGAGAGTTTGGACTAGATGACCTCCAACTTTTTCTTTGTCTTTTCCAGTTTTCTATCTGTGATCCTACATGCCCAGGAATAATGTAAGGACAGGTTTGCAAAAGAACAGTTTGGAAAAGGAGTGATTGACAAAAGCAGGGTTGAGACAAGGAGCAAAGGATTGTGAGAAGGAAAGAACTTTGGTAGAGGTCTTCGGTCTCCGATCTCAGAGGAGAGAGGAAGGACTCTTGCCACCTTGGGATGGAGCGGAGACTCTTCAAGGTTTCCTCGGACATCTGAATACCCAAAGACCTGTTGCTATTCCTGCCTTCCTCTATTACCATCAGTGGAAGAGTTCTAGGATCTATCAGTGGCCATAGGGGTCGACGGACCCAGCCGGCCACTGAGCCAATCATGAAGACTCTATTTGCCCTGCCTTTCTGTAAAGACCCCTTTTTTATATTATTCAACCTAGTAGCATAGCTTAGCTATAAGATATAGGGGAGGGAAGGACAATTCCTGGTCTGGCACATTGGTTTGACCAGTGAAGGACCTTGTTAACTCGGGCTAGATTAGGGACACCTCTCACCACTACCCTCTCCCATCCTATTCATAATAATAATAAATAAGCTTCTGTGAGCAGTCAGATGGTAGTATTCCTGGGAATACAAGGGAAAAGGGAAAGGCTGTCTATTCTGGCCATGGCTTCACAAGGACTGAGGCCACCTGCCGTCCAGCCTTAACCCGGCAGGGTTGTGATCTGAAGGGGGTTTTCTTGGGGTCACAGCATTTAAGCCAAGTCCAGAGACCTACCAACATTAACCCCTAGAGCAGTGATTCCCAAAGTGGGTGCTACCGCCCCCTGGTGGGTGCTGTAGCGATCCAGGGAAGCGGTGATGGCCACAAGTGCATTTATCTTTCCTATTAATTGCTATTAAATTTTTTTAAAAATTAAGTTCCAGGGGGTTAAGTAATATTTTTTCTGGAAAGGGGGCGGTAGGCCAAAAAAGTTCGGGAACCATTGGCCTAAAGGAATCCCTTACCAGGTTACCAACACTTGCCCATCTCTGTCAGTACACTCCTTTCACAGAGAATACCCTTTTATTCCCTCCAGTAAGGGTGAAGAGAGTTGATCAGACAGGCTTCATCACACAAGCTTGTCTAAATCAATTAACATCTTGAGCTCTCAGAATAATCATCCTTACAACAGCCACAAAAGGACTTACTTTTTGGCCAAGGTTACATTTCATTTCAAATAATTCATTGTCTCTAGAGAATAAAAATATGTTCCTCAAACTCTAGCTTAGCTACTTATTTCCTATGCAGCCTTGAACAAATAATTTTATTTCTCTGTCCTTCAGCTTCCTCATTGGTAAAATGAAGAGGCTGAGGTGAATGGCTTCTAAAGAACCTTCCTCCCTCTAAATCTGTTGTTCATCCTTTGTTTTTGAAGAAAACCAATGACATTACAGTGTCAGAGTCAGTGTGTTCAGTTGTGGCTGATCAGAACAATATGAGTTCAGAAGGCACTACATGATTCAGGCACAAGTGATCCATTTGAACGCCTAAAGTGAAAGTGGCTTATATTTGTGCAGCTCCTATTTCCTTTTTGCTTCTGGGATTCTGTTTTGTCCAGAGAGTACAGTGCCTTCTTTCATTCAGGTATGCAATACTGGACTGTCCTGTCCTGTTTCCCATGTCTCACACTCAGTACTAAAGTTCTTCAGAGACACCCTGAGGGTGTGCTTATATTATTTCTTCTGATCACCATGCAAGCACTTACCCTTTTTGAGTTCTCCATAGAACAGCCTTCTGGGTAAACTTGTGTTTGGCATTCTAACTATGTGGCCAGCCTTCCAGAGTTGTGCTTTCTACAACAGAGTTTGCATAGTTGGGAGTGCCACCTTATCTTGCCAGGCAATCTTTAGGATCTTCCTAAGACAATTCAAGTAGAAGCACTTCAGTTTTCTGTCATGGTGTTAATTGACTGCCCAGGTTTCAGAGGCATATAGCAGTGTAGTCAGCATGACAGCTTGGTAGATTCCGAAGCTGGGTACCTCTTCTCTCCCACACTTTCTTACTGAGTTTCTCAAATACTGAGCAAAATATGCATTAACCTTATCCTCTATATGGACAGCCTGGAGCTGATATCATCAAGGTGAGTGAACTTAAACTTGGTGATACTTAAAAGTACTTAACTCTAGACCCAGGGTGTCATTGATCACTCAACTAATTAACAAACTTGGCTCTATGCTAAGCAATGAGGCAACAAGGAAAAAATGAAAATTCCCTTGACTTCATATAGCTTACCTTTTAAATCTTATGATCCTAAAATTTAGAAAAAGGCAAAGCAAAGGTCTAGTCCAGTACTGTATGTCACTAAATCTCCATTTCCCAAAGATACTTGCATATGAATGTCATTAGAAGATTCAAACAAGAATGAACAGGCATCCTGATGATTTCATCCATTGCTGTATTGTTCATTATTTGTTTGATTCACCCAGAAAGAGACCTCAAGACTATGATGGGATGATAACTCGGGCCAAGCAGTCCCATTAACCCAGAGTACTTCCTAGAGTCTGCTTCTGATTTGGAGAAATTAAACAAAACACTAAAAAGATTCCCTTGACAGCCCCAAGTATTGATATGTGTTCTTGGAAAGGCAATAACAGAGCTGATCAAAGTGCAGTACATTGTTGAAAGAGAAACTGATTATTTCAAAAGTTGCCTTTGAAGAAACCAAGGACATCTTTCTTTGAGAGATGTGGCACAAAGGTGCCTAAGGTAAAATTCAGAAAAATAAATGGAAGAAATCTCTTTAGTCTGTTCAGATTTTAGCCAATAATGAATGTAATTCCAAATTATAGAATAAAGCCAATAGACCTAAGGCCCATCAGTCATCCAGAGATAAAGAAGCTGTCTTTCATCAAGTTCCCGAATTCATGTTTCAGATGAGAACATACCAAAAATCAGCCCCCTGTAGAAAAATACAGGTGAATCCAGGCCTTGGCAACTGATAGTATAGTATCTTAGCTATGAAAATCAGTCACCTTCGAGGAAATCAATACCCTAATTTCCTCATAATGCAGATAAAATAATGCAGATCCAAGTCCAGCAATATTCATTTACTCATAATTTTTTCAATTAAAGAGAAATATCACTGCTCATATTTTCTTTAATAATTTTAATGTATTATGCTAAATCCTTTTTTCTTAACATTTTGACACCTGAGGTAATTATTTTATAGTCTAAGTCAATGATGGGCAAACTTTTTAAAGAGGGGGCCAAAAGAAAGGAAATGCTCATCTGTCATTCTGTTTCTAAGGCAACTCTTTAGAAGTTTCATTCCTACTCATTGTATTTGTCAGATTAGGAATAATGTCACACAGCAGGACAGAACATTTCAGGAGGCTGCATCAGGCCTGCCAGCCATAGTTTGCCCATCACTGGTATAAGTAAGCATTTTAAGAGGTTAGAATTTTAATATGCATTAACAAGAAAGGTTTGAGAATTTGGGAAGTAGGAGCTACATTTTCAACAATTTTTTAAAAATTGTCTCAAGTTGAAACTGGCCAAAGGTGAATGAGGATATCAGAGAATGACACATGTTCAAGTGATAATGAAGGATATAATGTGCAGATAGATGTCAGTATTCAACCCCCCACATACATGTATTTATACACATATGAGCAAAACATATATTCATATTGAAATATGCATTGGAAGGGTACATATACATTTATTATTACATGCTTTCTCTGTTGTATATATTAAATCATATACATACATGAGCATTTTACAAAATAATATGCTCATATAGCTACATCTATGAGTCACCATGGTATAGTGAATAGTCATCTTCAGAAGTAGAAGGTGGGCTAAAATCCTACCCCACACACACATGCTGACTATTTGACACTGGGTTGGGCACATGATCCTTCCAAGAATCAGTATCTTAGCAGAAGTGTTAGATTCAGAATCAGAAGGACCTGGGGAAACACCCTACCTCTAGGCAACTCTTTAAGCCTAAAGTGCAAAGAGGATCCCAACCTGCTTTGGTAGGAGTTTTCTCATACACAGCTACCTAGTTCTAAAGAAATCATGGATCAAATCCCTATCCAGGAAAAGGAAAGAGAAGAGAAGAAAATGGAGAGCCTCACAGAATCCCTTAGCAAGATGAGAGGGAGAAAATTATATATGAATGTACATATATTGCCTTTCAAAGAATATTGTGCATATACAAATATATTTCATTTTCTATATTGCAGCATTTAAAGGAATACTGCCCCTTTCCTCTCTCTCTTTCCTTCTCCCTTTCTCTCTCCCACATTCCTCCATCTCTATTCCCACTTTCCCTCTTTCCTCCTCCTCCTTCTCTCTCCTTCTCTCTCTTTCTGTCTCCATGTCTGTCTCTCTATCTGTATGCCTCTCTCTCAGAGAAGGATGGAAAATGGAGAGAGACATTAGGGACAGGAAGGCAGAAAGATATATGTGTATAGTATAAGACTAGAAGAGGATACACTGAGATCCCTCAACTCTAAGAATCTTGCCATGAATCTCTTTCCTCTATTTGTTCACCACAACCTATGAGAGAATGTGCATAAGTAAGTGTTTTTATTCAAATGGCTAGAACTCTACTTATTTTCCTGCAATTCATATGTCTCTCTATAGAAAAAGAAGCAAGGGTATGCTGGAGCCAGCTCAAACCAGCTCCTGAGAGTCAATTATCATATTTTTATTGAGAGCATTTATAACTCAGAACTTGGCAAGCATTTAAAATAACTACTTGATTTGTTGTTTTGTTGGTCTATTATCTATTATTAAGAAAGTATGGGAAATGTAACAATTCAGATTAATTTTAAAAGTACGTTATGCATAATTTTAGAATAATAATTGTTAAACGTTTAACTTCTTAACATTTACTTCTGCATAGAAGGCTAGAGTCTCTAAGCTACATTTCTCAGAAGGCCATGATTCAAGCAGCAGTTTTCAACATAGCAAATTTAACATCCCAAAAGCCATTTGAGGACTAAGAAACAAAATGAGGACTAGAAAAAGGAAAAAATGGATCCAGACTAAGCAAAGAGAAGAGGAAATCATCAGACAAGCATCCTACCCAGTTCTCCACAGTCATCATGAAAGGAAGAAATAACTTGGAAGAAGGGACTCGCCATCAGCACCACTAGTAACAACCACTGACCAACTAACACCAACAGGCAGATAAACAAAGGAACCCTGGGAGTAGCACACCTCCCCAGACCACAAGTCTTGCTTCTCTCCCAAATCTCACAGCCATCATTTGGGGAAGTAGCTTTCTTGTAATGAGAACCAACCATCTCCACCATCTGCCACACACACAACAGGCAAGCTGGCTTAGCTGAAAGCAAGGTATACTGAGGGAGAGATAGAAGATAGTATGTGCCAGGCAAGTTAAGCACTGCCATCATCTCCTCTCAGACACTGAGGAGGATAACCTGGAACCTGGAACCAAGAGCCTTAAAGATAGCAAAGCTTCTAACCCATTTCACTCTGCTGCTGGGGAGCAAACCCTATAGAGAAATGACCTGGTAAGTGCTTCTGCAGGTACTTCAACCACAGAAAGAAAATTCTTGCTACCAATTCTTAGAATAGTCAAATTATTTGATATCAGAAATTTATAAAAATTTAATCAATTAAAATGACATTAATGAAGCATTAAAATCTGTTTTGCCATAGCACCCTAAGGACCATGTGTCTTTTACATGAGATCTGCTGCTGAAACTTTCTTAAGTTGTTGTCTCCCCCAATAGTGTGACATTATTTAGAACAAAGACTGCCTTATTTTTCTTTCTGAATCCCAAGCACTTAGTACAGTGCTTTGCACAGAGTAAGCACTTCATAAATTCTTCATTCATTCAAAATGGAGAACTGAATCTCACTTCATACTAGAGCTAGTGGCGAGAACAATCCCTCTTCAGCTATGTCTTGCTAGCACTTTCAATAGAAGCAGTAACAGGAAGTGGTTCCCCTCAGATGAGTCTGGATCAAGTGCTGCCATACTCCCAGTAGAAGTGGGAGCCAGAGATGCCTTCTCCAGTTTCACAGAGGAAGTAAGAAGGGTTTTGGCAATGCTTCAGCAGTTGGATGGTGAAATGCAAGTCCTTTCAGACATCAAGGATTTAATGTTCATCCTACCGGGAAAAGCCCTATCACCACTCTCCCATTTCCTAAATTGAAGCACTGTACTAAAAAGCAACATGGGACACCTCAGTTGTACTCACAGCTTTTAATCCCCGGAGATCTGGGAACCTGTGGTTTGGAAAATGGTTTTGGTGAATACTTACTGCTTGATTTTTTCCTTGTTATTTAATTTGTTCTTCTGTGTAATTAAATGTATTTGCTTTTGAGTTCATACAATTGAGTTCCTACAATTTGGTCTACTTTATAAAAGAAAGTCCTCAGATGAAGACAACTCATATACTTCGGTTTGGAATAAATGCAGATGCAAAGTGAGTCTTGTACTAGATGGAGTTTGAAAGTAGCCATATTGAGGAGATGCCCAATTTAAGAGAGACTATTATGTGTCTTTTCATCAAGAATACAAGGTTCTCTGTTCAATGTTAATCTACCTCAATCCCCAAGTCCTTTTCTGAACCCCTTCTTTACTTGAATATGACTAACATTTAATAGAGCCATTCTTCCTAAGGTCCCTCCTAAAACTTCCAAAAGAAGTTCTATTCCCTGAGAATAGGATCTGACCACATAACTTATCAAAATATTGGTCCTTTACTCCCTTAGGTACACAAAGTAAAAAATATAAAATGATGGATTAGCATCACGCCTTTCATATTGCAAGTACTGAATAAATATATTACTGTTAAATTCAAAATAAAAGCAATAGCTGATGTTAATATGGTACTTAGAGTTACTAAAAATTTATTTCTCTTATCTCATTTGATCTGCATGCTTGGACCTAGGAGCTCAATAGTACAGATAGAATGTCTATATACATGAAGAAACTGAGGCAAAAGGAGGTTAAACTTACCTCAGCCCACCCAACAAGTAAGTAGCCAAGCTAGAATTCGCAGCCAGTTCTTCCAAGTCCAAATGCAGTGCTCCTCTCTCCATGATGAAGCGTTGAATACCAAGGTTTCATTGGAATCTCAGAATGACTTGGAGCAAAATGTTTGAAGGCAGAGGGGTCAGTAGCTTCATTGGAGCAGTTGTCTAGATATGCCTTGTGGCCCTGGGGCTAAGAGTCAAAAAGTTTGGATTATAGACAGTGTAGAGTCCAGTGAAGAATGCAGAATTCTGAATCAAAGACCTGTGTTTAAACATACTTTGAACACTTACTATGTAACCACAGACAAGTTACTTGCCTTCTCTGACTTTCAATTTCCTTGACTGTAAAGTAGGAATAATACTAATTATAGATAATATTTAGATTATAAAATTATTGTGAAGATCAAATATGATCATATATTTTGCAAACCCTAAAAACCTGGACATTAACAGGAAGATAGAAATCAAATACCTGGTGGGAGACAAGAAATTCTCTGATATTTAGCTATTTAGTCCCTGGAAAGTCATTAAGATTGTGGCTGAAAGGCTAGTATCTCAACATCTTATTTAATATGTGTTAGACTGAATTTCCCAGGAAGATTTTGAGCAACTTGAGGGAAAAAGAATAGACGGTCTCTTTCTTCAATATTGTCCCCAAAACTGAACAAGATAAGAATGCACTATGTAATTTCCTTCTAGTCTGGGCTAGTAAAATAATTTGCTGTATTACCTTGGGTGAAACATTAAAAATATTACTTGTTTATTTTCTATAATGCTACAATCATAGGTAAGAATGGCTATACTACAGAATCATGCATCCCATAGAACAGTGATGGGCAAACTATGGCCCGTGGGCCAGATGTGGCCCCCTGAAATGTTCTATCCCCTGCAAGACATTATTCCTAATCTGACAAATACAATGAGTAGGATACAATACAATGAAACTTTGAAAGAGTTGCCTTAGAAACAGACTGACAGATGAGCATTTCATTTCCTTTGGCCCCCTCTTTAAAAAGTTTGCCCAGGAGTAGAAAGAGAAACACCATTCAAAATCACCCTAGACAATATAAAATACTTAGGAATATACCTACCAAAACAAACACAGCAATTATATGAAGACAACTACAAAATACTTTCCAAACAAATAAAACTGGATCTAAACAATTGGAAAGCCATTGATTGCTCATGGGTAGGACAAGCTAACATAATAAAAATGACAATTCTACCCAAATTAATTTACCTATTTAGTGCCATACCTATCAAGCTACCAAAAAACTTCTTTACTGAATTAGAAAAAACTAT